>NC_077233.1:143897712-144090143 GCF_027887165.1 Monodelphis domestica
GCCTCATGACTTCTTATGTGCCATATGGTAAAGATTCTTGGGCCTGTCTTGGTAGCAAATGTAATTCATTCTCCATTCCACTTTGCTAGGAGAGTTTGAATGTTGAACCAGTAGCTGAATATTTGAAGAGAAGGCTATTCTCTAGCTCTAGATCCAGTCTGATGTATGACTGGGCTTGGGCAAGTTTTCAGAACTTATTTGGTTCCCCACCTAATTCTTCTGTAGGGTTGGATTTAGAACCCTGTCCATTTTCTCTTGTCTCAGCAGTTAGAGATAAAAAAATGGATCATGCTTTAAATGTTTTTTCAAAAAGGATCTGTGGATGTTTGAGGATTATTCATATACCTGTTAGCTCTGGGTCCATGATCTGATTTTTAATATTTATTTCGCTTAAAATTTTTATTTTAGATTTTAAATATTTTGACATGCTTTATTCTCTTTTCCTCCCCTTTTCCTTCCCCACTCCGAGAGCGAACAAGCAGTTTCACTAGGTTGTACAAATGTTATTATTCGATACCTATTTTCACATTATTCATTTGTACCATATCTTTTAAATCTTTTAAAGCCAAAACCCCAAACATGATTTGAGTTTTTAACTGTAATGAAAGCAAGTAGGAGGTCTGAGGGGAGAAAACTAGTGTGTAGGTGGGGCTGTCTCACCTTAGTAGAAGTAGGGGGCCCTTTTTTTAATGTAACTTTTAATTTTTTCAATTAACAAGCATTTATTTCTTCTCCCAACCCTCTTACGAGAAAGGAAATCCTCATAACAAATATGATTAGATAAGCAAAACAATTTCCACATTGGCCATATTAAAAAATGTTTGTCTCATTCTGCATCTTGAATCCATTACCTGTGTCAGGTGAGTAGAATGCTTCATCATTGGTCCTCTGGAATTGTGGTTGATCATTACACTGAACAGAGGTAAGAGAATGTTCCATTATGTTCTTTTACCATAATTTGTTTAGCTATTCCCCAATTGATAGGTTCTCCCATTAGTTAAAAAGGTGCAGATAGGTTTTTTTCCCACTTTGTTCTCTCTGAGTTTTAATCTTACTAGTTGTATCTCTGGATAAAAGGGCATGAATTTAGTAACCTTTGGAGCATAGTTCCATATTGTTTTCCAGAATGTGTGGACTAATTCATAGCTCTACCAACAGTGTATTGATGTTATCATTTTCCTGCAACTGCTCCAACATCAGTTATTTTCCTTTTCTGGTTATCTTTTCTATCTGATGGATGAGAGGTTGAACTTCAGAGTTACTTTATTTTGCATTTCTCTAATGATTTGGAGTATTTTTTCATATGTCTGTTCAGAGTTTGGATTTGGAAGAGGTCCTTTGGGATAATCTTGGTTGCTAGAGGCATGGTCTCCATGCCCCTGACCTCACAGCATCAAATGGTGTAATTAATCCTAGAGATGGAAGGTCATCCCTGGGACTTTGTTCTAGTCTAAGACTAGTCTTCCAGGGGGACCACCAGATCTACCAAGCCTCTCTAGGAGTCCTTCCCTGTCCCTGCTTTGGGTACAATATTCTCACTCTGTCCCATCCAGAGCTATTCTATGGGTCTAAAGAAAACTCAACACTCATCTGACCCTGACCCTGCTTATCACACTGCCTTGCCCATCTTCCACCCCTGAGACTGAGTGAAAAACTACATTCTCTATGTTTCATGTATTGGAAAGTAAGGAAAGGAGGGGCATGGAGAGTAAAACTAGCCCTAGATGGTAAAGTTGGGAAACTGTTTGGGTCAGATTAGTGGCTGAGCTGGTTTTACTAGTGCTGCCTCTTTTTCCCCTTTTTACCTCCTTCCAGGTCAATCAGAGAGTGTACGGGATGTCCAGTTCAGTATCCGTGACTACTTTACCTTTGCTGCCACCTTTGAGAATGGCAATGTGCAGCTCTGGGACATCCGGAGGCCAGACCGATACGAAAGGATGTTCACTGCTCACAATGGCCCTGTCTTCTGCTGTGACTGGCATCCTGAAGATAGGTATGAAATAAAGAGTGTTCTAGAGAGCAGGACAACCAAATCCTTAAAAGAATAAGATCACAGGATTAAAAGCTGGCAGAGACTTTAGAGGTTATATAGCTCAGCCCTTTTATTTGGAAAAAGAGGAAACCAATTAGGAGAACTGAAGTGATTTGTTCAACATCACACTTTATATGTCATTGGTGGGATTAGAATTTGGGTCCCTTGATTCTAAACCCAGTGTTTTTTCCAATACATTTGTCCAATCTCTCATTTGTAGAATGCTTCTTAAAACTCCCTTTCACTTTCTTTCTCTCATTTGATCTGGCACAATAACTGAGGGTAGGCTTTTTTACCTCCATTTTATTAGTGAGGGATTAAAGTTTAGAGAAGAAAAAAATTCATGTATGAAGTTACAATCTTTAAACTGTAGTGCTAGTACTAGACCACAGTACCCAAACCCTGGTTTGGTCTTGTTTCTATATATGTCATAGGAGCCCCTCAAGTGCCAACTGTGCAGCCCTTATTGAAAGGTAAGATCTGGATCGAGAATGAACCAGAGCTTCACCACCAGGTGGACCTGTGGGGAACTGACTCTTAAGAGTGTTGAAAATTATCCAATCTGGGGCAAGATTGTAATAAAGTGTTCCTTTTGGTTTATCTGTCTTTCCTACTCTGCCCATCAGCTGTTTGTAAAGGTAGTAGCAAGGTTCTAAGGGCTGATACAGCCCCAGCCTCACTCTTTGGCATCAGGCACAATAAGAACAGGGAAAGAGGAGGATAGCTGTATTAGAGCCTTGTTTAGGGAGGAGGAGCTAAGGTAGATACCAGAGTGAAAAGAACAAATATGTGGATACTCTCTAATGGTTAGAGAAGCCCTCCATTCCCACATCTCCTTCATTTCACAGGGGCTGGTTGGCTACAGGAGGACGTGACAAGATGGTAAAAGTATGGGACATGAATACAAACAGGGCCAAAGAAATCTACTGTGTGCAGAGCATTGCTTCAGTAGCTCGTGTCAAGTGGAGACCAGAATGCAAACACCATCTGGCTACTTGTTCAATGATGGTAGACCACAATATCTATGTGTGGGATGTGAGACGGCCCTATATTCCCTCTGCCATGTTTGAGGAGCATCGAGATGTCACAACTGGCATTGTGTGGCGCCACCTGCATGACCCCTACTTCCTGTTGTCAGGCTCCAAGGACAGCACCCTCTATCAGCACATCTTCAAAGATGCAAGCCAGCCCATCGAGAGGGCTAATCCTGAAGGCCTGTGCTATGGACTCTTTGGAGACCTGGCATTTGCAGCCAAGGAGAGCTTGGTGACATCTGACTCAAACCGCAAGCCCTACCCAGGTGACCGACGCCACCCCATCTTCTTCAAGCGCAAACTGGATCCCACAGAGCAGTTCGAGTCAGTGTCATCCAGTGCCCTAAGTGTCTTTGAGACAGAGCCAGATAGCAGCAGCATGGGCTGGTTTGTGGACACAGCCCGGCGCTATGCTCTAGCTGGCAGGTCCTTGGCTGAGCTCTGTGATCACAATGCCAAGGTTGCCAAAGAGCTGAGCCGAAACCAGGTAAATTCCTAGGCTGATGGAAACGGTTAGCTTTAGGCCCCTTGAGTGAGGTGGGGGTGGGAAACCTGCCTTTAGAAAAGGATGGGACAAAGAGGCTGTCAGTCTTCATTCAATATTCTGAGATAGCCACTGGGTAATGGGAAAACTGGTAAGCAGTACCAGAGGCAACCTCTACTAATCACCAGGCATTTATGAAGTGTTTACTTGGGGCCAGGCAATTTGCTAAGCTCTGGGGATACAAAGCAAGACAAAAACAGCACCCATAGAGCTTATGTTCTGACAGGGGAGACAACATGTACATGATGGCATCTACAAAGTGAATAGAGAGTAGATGGACGATACCTCTCTAGCTCTGGGGGCCCAGGAAAGAGCTCTACAAAGTGACACTGGAGGCGAGCCTTGAATTCTAGGAACTAGTGAAGAAGGACAAGATTCTGGGCATGAGGGACAGCCAGTACAAAGGCACTGAGATGAGAGATGAAGGCCAAGGTTGCTGGATCAGAGAGCCCCAAGAAAGGGGTGTGGCTTATGAAAAGCTTTCAATGCCAAACAAACTTTTTATTTGGTCCTGGGGGGTAATAAATAGGAAGCCATTGGAGTGTATTTAATAGGAGAGTGATATGATCAGACTTAGGCTTTAGAGAAGTCACTGGCAGTTGTGTGGAGAATGGGTCAGAATGGGGAGAGATGAGAGGAGATGGGGCCTGACCTAGGGGAGGGGCAATGTGAGCAGAGAAAAAGGAACATAATCAAGATAATAGCGAAGATAGTATTACAGTGAAATAAAGAAATTGAGTAGTTACATCCAGGCAAATGATTAAAAAAATTTTTTTTCTCAAACTCTTACCTTCTGTCAGTATTCTTAAGATAGAGTGGCAAAGGCAAAGGCAATCAGAGTTAAGTGACTTGCCCAGGATCACGGAGCTAAGAAGTAAGTGTCTGAGGCTAGATTTGAACTGAGATCCTCACAACTCCAGGCCTGTCTCACCATCCACTGTGCTACCTAGACAAAGGATTTATTCAGCAAGGCATTCATTTGCAGAAACAAGTCAGGACCTAGTCTCAGTAGCCAAGGATCCAGAACCTTGGTTTTATAAAGTTAATATATAATTTACAAGGAGTGAAAAACAAGAAAAACAGGATTATAGGGATTGAGACATTTGATTTCTTATTGGTGGAGAGAATCAGGAGACACTGAGGTGAGAGGGAGGGAATCGTTTTTTGACATTTCTTAAATTGGGTGACCTTTGGGAAGGGGAGTAACATATTTTTTTAACTCCTAGCTTTCTGTCTCAGGAACAGCTCTGTAAGACAGAAGGGCAAGGGCAGGCAGGGTTAAGTGATTTGCCCAGGGTTACACGGTTAGTGTCTGAGTCTGGATTTGAACTCAGAAAGATGAGTCTTCCTGACACCAGGCGTGGAGCTCTATCCACTGTGCCACCTAGCTGTCCTTAGGAGAAGTAATCTTTGTCTTAGCCAAAATCAGGTAACTTATAAGCAGCCAAAACTTAGCTTCACAAAACATCAGGTAAAGGCAAAATGGAGTCACTAATGTTATTTTTTTTTTAAACTCTTAACCTTCCATCTCAGAATAGATCAGTTCCAAGGAAAACAACAGTAAGGCCTGGGCAGGTAGGGGTTAAGTGACTTGCCCAGGGTCACACAGCTAGGAAGTGTCTGAGGGCAGATTTGAACCCAGGACCTCCCATCTCTGTGCCTGACTCTCAATCCACTGAGAATCAATAGTTTTTTGTTTTTTAAGAAAAAGAAGTGGGACAGTTAGGGGGCACAGTGGATAGAGTATCAGACCTGGAGTCAGGAGGACCTGGATTCAAATCTGGCCTCAGATACTTCTTAGCTTTGACCCTGGGCAGGTCACTTAACCCTGTTTGCCTACCTCTTGTCTTTTTGTCTTAGAGATGTTACTAAGACAGAAAGTAAGGGTGAAAAGAAAAGGAAAAGCAAAAAAGAGGATTAATCAGCAAAACAAACCAATATATTAAAAAAATCTGAAAATATCAGTTATTTCTGGACATTTTAACTTGCCAACACGACCTTCTTCACCTGGTTAGACTATAAATTCCTTCATGGGAAGAACTGTTTTGTTTCATCTCTGTGTCCTTGGCACTCATAGCATCATATAAATGCTTGCTGAATTGATAGCTTTGTACAGTGAATGTATTTCCCAGTTAGGGGATTGAGGGGCTTAGACTGAGAGGATTCAGATGTGTCTCTGGAGCTTTCCCCCTTTATTAGAGGGTGGGCTATAAGGTAGAGACAGGCTTTCCATCCATTTACCCAACCGAGTCTAGCCAGTGGCTTCTCTAGAAAGGCTCCTGGAGATGTGGGCCTCTTTATATAGAGGGAACCTAGAGCCCGGAGAAGGGAAGATTTACTTAGTGGAAGAGCCAAAATGACAACAAGGTGGCCTGACTTCTTCCCTGTACTCTTTCCCCACCCCACCCTTCTTCAATGCATTATCAAGGGTTGTTGCTTCCTCTCTCTTTGGGGCAGGTGGCTCAAACGTGGACGATGCTGAGAATTATTTACTGCAGTCCTGGCACCGTGCCTTCTGCCAACCTGAACCACAGCATTGGGAAGGGCAGCGCCAGCCTTCCACTTATGAATAGGTAATTGAGGGGCAGAGAGGAGAGGGTACTGAGAAGGTCCTGACCTGGTGGCAGCTCCTTCCACCTGCTTGGCTCATGTTTCCCTCCTCCTCCTCCGGGCTTCATCTCTTTCCCTTCTTGCCCTCATTCCCAAAAAGCTTCAACCTGAAGGACATGGCCTCTGGAATGGGGAGTGAAGCTCGACTGGATCGGAGCAAGGGGGAAAATCGAAGTGAGAACATCCTGCTGGACTCTTCTACCACCCTCATCACAAATGATGGTAAGGTGGGTGGCGGGAGCTTGCCGCCACTCACTCATTTGTGGGCTGCTCGGCCTGGGGCAGGGAGGCTCCAAAGACGATCTGATGTTACATGAATCAATGGCCGGGGGTCAGTGGAATTCTCAGTTCTTACTGCATCTGACTGGCCCTCCTCCCCTCACAGAGAATGAAGAGACAGAAGGAAGCGACGTCCCTGCTGACTACCTCCTGGGTGACGTAGAGGGGGATGAAGATGAGCTCTACCTGATGGATCACGAGAATGCCCACAGTAAGTGGCAGGAGGGCCTGGCCAGTGGGCTCGTGGGGGTGGGAGGTGTCATCGTCCCCCAACCCAACGGGTGTCTGCCTTCCCAGCGGAGGAGCCAGAGTATGTGCTGCCCCAGGAGGCCTTCCCTCTCCGCCATGAGATCGTGGACAACCCCTCCGGCCCCGACCACCTGCAAGACAAGGCGGACTCCCCCCACGTGAGTGGCAACGAGGCAGAGACCGTGTCCCTGACCCCTGTGGAGTCCTTCTCCCTCATTTCCATCTCGCACACGCTCTCCGAGAGCCGCCTGCCTCCTGACTTCTTCAGCACGCTGGTGCGGGACATGCTGCGCTTCTATGCCGAGCAGGGCGACGTCCAGATGGCCGTGTCCGTGCTGATCGTGCTGGGCGAGCGGATCCGCAAGGAGATCGACGAGCAGACTCAGGTGCCCGCACGGCCTTGTGTCCTGGGAGGGCCCCATCCCAGCACTCGTTACTCTATGAGCTGCACTTTCTCTCATTCGGGACTGCGTAGAGAGGGGCGGATAGACCTCAGAGCACACCAGTGGGGTCCACCCTCTCAGAATCAGGTCCATAGACAGGACAGGAGGAGGGAAGAGTTGAGATCAGAAAGTGGCGGGCAGCAAGTAGAAGGGAGAAGCTGCCGAGGGGGTCTGGACTGACCCCTGCCTTGGGTGGGGGGTCAGACAGATTCCCAAGACTTCTATTTAGAATGACTAGCCTTGATCCTGGGCATAATAGTCCCAGACACATAAACAGTCATCTCCGGTTTACAAAGCAATCGTCCGTCCATTCTCTCGTCTGATCTTTACACCATCCATGGGAGATGGGCAGGGCTTATTCTCTGTTGGGTAGATGGGGAAATCGAGGCCTAGAAAAGCAGGGTCTCACTCAAATGGAGTTACTGACCACTGGGTCGGGGTTCAGCTCTCCTGACTTTAAGACTAGACTCCTTTGTACTGTACGGTATGAGGGGGCCGCGAGCGCAAAGAATCTGCTACGTGCCGCTCTTCATCGTGGGGGCCACAGTGGGGTTGCCTGGGAAGGCGGACAAGCCCGGGGCTCTTCTCTGCTTTAGCCTGATCTCCCTCTCCCCCAGGAACACTGGTACACCTCCTACATTGACCTGCTGCAGCGATTCAGACTCTGGAACATATCCAACCAGGTGATCAAGCTGAGCACCTGCCGAGCCATCACCTGTCTGAACCAGGCATCCACTACGCTGCATGTCAACTGTAGCAACTGTAAAAGGCCCATGAGCAACAAGGGCTGGATCTGTGACAGGTCAGGGGCCGGGCAGGGCTGGGCTGGGCAGCGGGGAGGAGGGGCTTGTTAGCTGCCCCATCCCAAGGGGTGACCTTGTGCAGAAGTGGGTGACGGGAATCCTAGAGGCCCCTGGTGATCACTTTCCTCCTTCCTTTTGTTCTGCCGGGCACAGATGCCGCCAGTGTGCCAGTACTTGTGCTGTGTGCCACCATGTTGTGAAGGGTCTGTTTGTGTGGTGCCAGGGCTGCAGCCACGGTGGTCATCTACAACATATCCTCAAGTGGCTGGAGAGCAGTACACATTGTCCCGCAGGATGTGGCCACCTCTGTGAGTACACCTGAGTCACCCCGGAGGAGCCGCTACCAGCGCCACCTGGCCGCAGGGCCTACTGGAACAGCACAAGACTGCCAAGCCATGCCATGGGATGCTCCTGCCTCTCACCCCCTCCTGAAGGAAAGATGCCTTCATGTCATCTGTTCCCCAGACTGAGAGTCAGGAGGCCTCCATTCACGGCTGAATTCTGCCAGCATCATGGCTTCTCTCCAGTCTGATGTTCCTCATTTGTAAAAATTGCAGAGCTCTTGTAAGAAAAGCACTTTATAAATCTGAGCTGTTGTTACTATAAGTGAAGGAGTTGGTAAGGGTTACGAGAGGCTGGCAACAGTACTAGTATGGCTTTTCCTCCTTCCAAAAAAGTCCCCTCTAAGAGGGCTGGGCTGGGCTGTCTGTCAGTGACTAGAAGCCACCTCTGACAACCTTCAGAAGAGACTGGAGCTGGAAGGTGGATGGAGTTCAGTTCAATTCAACAAATATTAAATGCCTTGAAATTCTAGACTGTGTGCTAAGTGGTGAGGGGAGGGAATAGGGCGACAAAAAGGAAACAATCCTTGCCACCCAGGGGGCCATATCTTTCTGGGGATACACAAGTAAATCCAAAACCATTTCTGGGAGGAGAGCACACTCCCGATTGGGAGTCAGTTCAAGGCCTTGTGTGATCTGTGCCTTGAAGACAGGGTTTTGGGGCAAAGGTGAAGCAATGGTACATTACATACATCTGGGACTTCCTGTACAAATCCTGAGAACTGGCAGGCAGGGCTGGAGTCATATGGAATGACTGGGAAGATAGGTGAGCTCCTACCATGGAAGGATTTAAAAAGCAGAGCAGGACTATAGAAGCAATAGGGAGCCATGAAAGATGTCTTAATAGGAGATCAATAGGCCAAATTGGATCGTGGGAATTAGTTTGGCAGCTGTGTGGAAGCACTACTGGAAAAAGTGGAATACCTAGGAACAAAGAGATGAATTCGAAGGACCGAGAGAAAGAGTCATGAAAATTGGGGGGGGGGGGTCCTCAGGAACCTAGAGAGCTTCAGGGGCAGTGCTAAAAGGCCTGAAGAACTGGGGGAGGTGTTTGTCTCAAACAGCTGGAGCCAAAGACTAGAGCACCGCGGCTGGTGAATTTCAAGGTGTGGCCAAAGGAGAAAAGGGCGCACGCAGTAGCAGGGGGGCTGAGTAGGTTTAAGACTTGGAGAGGATGCCGGCGGAAGCACGTTCCCGCTAGGGAAGAGTTTTCCGGGAGCTAAGAGGGTCTCCAAGGCAACCATTTTTTTCTGCCAATCTCAGCCTGGTCCCTGGCGCGAAGCCTGTTGGGGATTATAGTCCTCGCTATCTAGGCCACAATGCTCTGCGGTGAATGCGGCGGGGCTTTGACCAGGCGGAGCCTACTGGTGCTGGGTTCTTGGGTGAGGCCGGGGCTCAGTTCTCTCGGGGCTGGGACGGTGGTGGTATCTCAGGATGCAGCTCCTGTTCCTGGTGCTGGTAGCTCTCATCCGCTGCAAGAGCGGAATCCCTGTCAGCGGGGGCTGGTGAGCACATGAAGGGGCGGGCCATATGGTCCAGGAACGGGGCGCCGAGCCCGGGCGGGCTGGCGACAGGGAGTGCTGTGGGGAAGCAAGGCCAGGGGCGCTGGTCACCTCCCACAAAGTTGGCTCGGACCCTACCCACCGGCTGCCAGAAAAGAGGAAGTAGGCCTCCCTCTTTACCGCCAATGGCTCCTCTTTACCGCCTTTGCTTTTTCTCGGTCCCTTTGCCCTCCCCAGGGGGGACCGTGAAAAGGGAAATCACTGAGGGAGGAGGGGGGTCCGAAGAGGGGATATTAGGAGTTGGGGGGACCTAGAATGCTTTCATTCGTCAGCCAACCCAGCGGAGAGTTGGCCTCATGGATCAGAAAAGGAGGTAAGCAACTAGTTTGAAGTTAGAGAGGAGCCACATTTATCTGGATCCTTAGAAGATTGAAATTGTTGAAATTCTCACCTAACTTCTTGATGAATTATCAGCTCCACCTGGGTCACTTGACTAGGCTCAAAGGTAGTGCAGTAAGGAACAGAGTGATGAAATGAGTGTCAGAAAATGATGCAGACCAAGGATCCAAGATGTGGTAGTAGTCAGTCAGTGACATAGCTGAGACAAGGGCTTTCATTCAGATCATGGGGGAGGGGCAGGTACAGGCCACATACTCTTCCCTCTCCCCATCCAGGGAGCTGAATGGGCACCTGGCCCTGGAGGAGGAGGATCAGTGTACCGTGGATCGAAGAGCAAATCTGACTTACACAGAGTTCATCCATCAGTACGTGGGAGGGAAGGGGGGACCATTTGGGCCCTTGCATTGGTCACAGCAGGTGACTTGGAGTTCAGAAAGCAGAGAAAGTACCCAGCTGACAATGGCTGGGGCAGAGGCCCCCCCAAGTTATAGCTGGCAAGGGAGAACCAGTGTGGGCATGAACTGCCTATGACCTTTGCCCTTGCTTCATAGATACGCCTTTTCTAGACCCGTCATTCTGCAAAGATTCACCAACAACTCAGTAAGTGCCACAAGCCTCATCCAGTTAAATCCTAACTCCACCAGAGGGCATTGTCTTGTGAGAAGGTGAGGAACACTAATCCTGAAGGTCCATCCCTTCTCCCCAGCTGTTCCAGGACCTATGCTCCAAAGAGAAGCTCCTAGCAGAATTTGGGGGCTTCAGAATCCGGCTGAGTACAGCTAATACATATTCTTATCAGAAAGGTAGGCCACTGTACCTCCCTCCACCTTTGGAAGGCCTGTGACAACTCTGCTGTTCAGCCTGACTTGCTTTCTCTCCCCATCTCACCCCCCTTTACCCCACAGTAGACCTCTCTTTCCAAGAATATGTGGAACAGCTGCTACAGCCCCAAGACCCAAATTCCCTCGGGAATGGTGAGTTGATCTATTTTCCAAGACCAAAACAGACCTTTAACCACCAAGGACAAGTCAGGACCATGGACAGGGCAGCAGAGGGCTGACCAACTAGGACATTCTTCAGTTCTGTTTCCTTCTACCAGACACACTCTACTTCTTTGGGGACAATAACTTCACTGAGTGGGGCAGACTCTTCCAATACTACTCCCCACCTCCTTTTCATCTCTTGGGCACTACTGCAGCCTACAGCTTTGGAATTGCAGGTCAGTGTTACCCTCAGGGGCAGGTCACTGCTGGGAGGTTGGTCTCAGGTTTGCTGATAAATCTTCACCCACAGGTGCTGGCTCTGGAGTACCTTTCCACTGGCATGGGCCAGGCTATTCTGAGGTGATCTTTGGACGAAAGGTGAGACAAACAATTAAGTCTCCCTAGATCTTGGAAGGAATTGGAAGCAAACTAGTCCTGACCAAGTCCTCTTCCTTCCACAACAGCGCTGGTTTCTGTATCCTCCAGAAAAGAGGCCTGATTTCCATCCCAACAAAACAACCTTGGCCTGGCTACGGGACACGTACCCAGCACTGCCAATCACTGAACGGCCCCTACAGTGTACCGTCCAGGCTGGTGAGGTCAGAGGGGTTCAATTTATTGAGTGAGTGAGAAGAAGAAAAGGCCTGTGCTGAATTTCATTTCATCAACAGGTGCTGTACTTTCCTGACCGTTGGTGGCATGCCACTCTGAACCTGGACACCAGTGTCTTCATCTCCACATTTCTGGGCTTGGGGCAACAGGATCCTCCAGGCCAAGGCTGACCTATTGCCACCCTCGGATTCCAAGTGCTGTTAATTTATTTAAACAATTTCCGTATAATGAAGTAATGGTGCTAGCTCTACTACCTTGTGTGTCTATGTCAGCAGCCACTTTCTGCCCTCTTGCTTAGGGCTGGAAGACAAGTCAGAATGTGGTAAAGGGAGAAGAGGAAAAGTGAGCATATGTCTCATTGGGTTTCAGGCCAGGAGAAAGAAATCTGTATTGATGATGCCAAGTGAAAGGAAAGAAAGCTGTAGGACTCTGTCTCTTCTTTACTTAGCCCAGCAACTTCAGGGCTCACACCAGCTCAAAGACATATTGCTCACAGATTTTATTACCCCCCCCCCCCTTCAGTCCATTCCTACTCCAGCCCCTTCAGACAGTGCAGAACAGGGTTAAGAGGGACCAGGGAGAGCCCTCCCCCAGGGCCAAGGTCATGGCTCAAAACAGGGAATGGCTGTTAAATGAAAAAAGGAGGGAGTGAACACAAATTATATACATGGGGAAAGGGAAATGGAAGGTAGGTGCAAGAGGCCATGCCAACCTCCACAGCAGTAACCTGGCCAGTGCCAGGAAAAAGTCTTACCCTTTGGGAGGCAGAGATACCCTCTATGGCTCCAGAGACCAGAAGGCCCCCAAAGCCCAGTCCAGGGTGCCCAGTCCACAAGCAGTACAGATGGGAGGCTGGCTCAGTGCCCAGCAGGCAGGTTGGAGTAAGAGTCAGACAGTAAGGCATGTGTTGGCCCTGGGGGAGAGGAGCTTCCAAGGAAAGAGGCTAGAAGCTTCAGTAATCTTCTACCCAGCCATTCTCAGAAATGAAGGCATCAATCACTTCTTTCATGGCCAAGTTGGGGATGAGTTGCTCCTGGGTGAGGGGACTTCGGGTCACAGGGTCAAAGTGGCCCACTCGCTGGAGAAAGAAAAAGTACTACACTGAGGAATCCACCAAAGCCCACAAATAGGATTTAAGCACAACTATTACCTACTGCCCAGGAAAGCTAGCTTTTCCTTGGCCAGCACATTACCTGCAGATGTTCCTCAATATCTTTTCGGTCATATGTGATGCCACTGGGAGTAATGCATGGCTCCCGCATCAGTTCAAAACTGATCTTCCCACATAGATAGTCTGGGATGTCTCGCTTCTGCCACAAGAGGAAAGGAGAGAAGAGCTCACACCCCAAGCTCCCTGGCTTAGCCTGCTGCCTTCTTGGGCAGTTACTTTGGGTCCCCTCCCCAAATAGGGTCAGGAGGCAAAAGGAAGCAGAGCAGATGAGAAAGCAGCCAAAGGGATAAAGGGCTGGGAGTCTGTCCTCACCTTTCTCTTCTCATCCACCTGTGAGAAAAGCTCGTCCATATCTGCCAGGTATTTATCCTGAAAAGGAAATCACCTCCTTCACTGGGAGCCCTGCCAATGAACAGGAGTGCCCAGCCACCCCACACCTTGAGCACTAGACCCACATACAAAATGATACTGGGCTTAATAACTGAAGAAGAGAAGACACATGGGTTTTGAAATTCCCTCCCAGGGGCTGTACCTTTCACAAAATTGGCCTCTGCCAAGATACCCTATGGGGTCTAAGTGACTATCATCTCAACTGACTATGCCGGCTACTATAGATGGTGGAGTTTAACCTGGGCAGCACCATTCCCCAGCTGTGCTATCATTCTCCCCTCTTGCCTAGATGCAAAGGGCAAGGATAGACTGGCAGGGTAGCCTCACGTGTTTGGCTTCGATGCTGGCCTGCTGGGCACGGTTCCGGCTTTCATCTCCACTCTCTTCCTCTTGGCTCCGCTGACACTCCTCCAGCTCCCTGGGGAGGCCAAGGAAGTAATCCATCAACAAGTCTTTACTGAGCACCTACTTTGTGTGTCCAGCCCTGTGCTCTGCTACGCTGCAGGAAATACAAGACAAAATGACAGGGTCCCTCGAGTAGGGGAGCCGAGGTTGGCCCACAAAAAATAACTAAGCACTCCCTTAGGGACCTTGTCCCCTTTCTTCGAACCCTCATAGTATTTACTGTTTCTGCCACATCCCTTGACAGTGACCAATCAGGCCACAACTCTGTTTCCCTAACTGTACCCCAGCTTTACCCTTACAGCACAGCTGAACCTGAAGGTTCAAACTATACCCCTTGCAACACCATGCCCAGGACTGATGCCAAGGGAGGCACTTACAAACGCTTGAAGGGATGGATCAGATTCTACTTTGCCTTCTATTTTTCTCAGTTGCTAACTTATATGGTTTCCACCAGATCTGTATCTTATCCTACCATGTCTAGCCTCTATTTCTCTGGGCCTTCCCAGACACCTACTAAAATCTGATTCCTCTTTCATGATATCCTCCTCCCCAGTATTCTTTCCCCAAACTCTACCTGAACCTCCCCTTTTGCTCTATATCTATTCACATGTTCTGCTTGATTCCTTCTCTTGGACTGTGTGATCCTCAATATTAAGGACTGCAAAAAGGCATCATGGCAATGTGGGACAGAAAGCCAGTCGTAAAGCAAGGAAGACCTAGTTCAAGGCCTATCTGATACAAACTAGGTTTGTGACTATAAAGAAGTCACTTATTATCTTAGTGTCCCAAGGCAACTTTTAGATTCCAGTTATAGACTAAGTGTCCCTCTGCATCACTGGAGGGAGTCTCCTATTTTTATATCACATTCCCCTGCCTGCCAAAGTCCATAAGCTCGTGGTAACCACAGTACCACATGGCAGGCACTGTAAATGTGTTAAGAAAAAGGCCCTTTAGGAAAGGACTACTCTAGAGAGTGTTATTTTACACTGATCCCTGCTTATCAGGCTGAGGTCCTAAGTACTGCTGTATCCCTTCTGACCTGCTCACCTTTCTCTCTCCGCCATGATGAGCTTGGTGAGGTAGGCATGAAGTTCATTCTCCTGGTGAATACGCCGCTCCTCAATGCTGTTCCAACGCTTCTTCTTGGCAATACGCAGCGCACTTGGGATGTCGTCCCCAAAGTTCAGTCGCTGCTCCTTGGCAAGATTGTAGGCTGTGGGAGAGGGTGGATGCTACTGGGCACAAGACCTTGGACTCCAGAAGAGTGGGCCCCGGGGAGAGGGGCCTGGGACTCTTGTCAGAGTCCTCATGGCCCAGTGGGGCCTGGCTCACCTCTCTGCAGGTTGGCAATGGCCTCATCATAGTTCTCCATCTCCAGCTGGCACTGGCCCAGGAAGAAGTGGGCCTTCACTGACTGGCTGTCCAGCTCTAAGGCATGTTTGCAATCAGCGAGTGCCTTGTCATGCTGCTGCATCTTCAGATAGCATAGTGCCCGGTTGGTGTAATAAACAGCCACAAGAGGATTTCGGGTCTGGGTAGGGGAAAGTGGAACAGCAGATCTTTAAGACCCAATGAAATATCTTCAAGTCCAGCCTGGCCTCTGAATTCATACTTTCTGGTCAGGCCCAGGGCAAAACATCCACTTTCCAAGAATAGTCTCCCATTTCCCTTTAAAATCCACCCTAAAGATCCCATGGAACAATGAAGTGTTGCTGAGATTCAAATCCCAGTTTTCTGACTTTTTGATTCACCACTCTACTCCAACTTCAAGTTGTTCTCTGACATTGTACCCTACCCTCTACTCCCTGTTTTCAGCCAGCCTGAAGCTGTATCTGACCAGCAAAGGCAAATAAGATGTCCTTTGAGGGTACTGGAATGTCTGCCTTGAGCCAATAATTGAACCTTAGTGGTGTCACCACATTCCCATCACTACATACATAATACACACCCTTCCCAGAGGGGACCAAGATGAGCTGAGTACAGTAAGCATGTGTCAGACTCCATCAACTAGGGAAGCCCAAGAAACAAGTCTTGAGCAATGTAACTATTGATTGGTGGTTATTGCTACAAATGGAGAGCTCAAGCTATCAGCTGATGGAACAAGGTCACAAGAACTAAATTGAGAAAAAAGGAGTTGACCAATGTGACTATGTGTGAGTCTTGTGATACCGAAGTGGTGAGGGGAAGGGGGTGGAAGAAGCCTGGTTTCTTCAGAGGCTGTGTCATATCCTCTGTTCTCTTCCATCCAGCTTCTCTTCCATGGAGAGTTCAGACAGTTGGGCTCTTGAAACAGGGAAAAGCAAATGGGACAGGGTCCCTAAAGTCCTACCCTGGACAGAGCAAAGGACCACTTCTAATGGCCAAGGACAATGGGGAGGAGACCCTTGTACTAGGAGCAGAGGATGTAATTTAGTACCTGCCTGGCTTAGTCTCCCTCCTAGACTCTATCCTCCATCTCAGCCTTAGGCTTTACTTATTTTATGGAAAAGGAGATGACTCATAGAGATCCTTAAAGATAAGACTATCCCTGGGCTATGACCTAAGGGGCTCCATCCTCCAAACCATTTACAGAATCACCTGAACAGATATCCCTAGAAACCCACCCTTAGATCTGGTTAGTTTTTTTTAGATCTGGTTAATATCTGGCTGTCTGCTTTCAAGTAAGATCTCTACTCTCAGCTTTTCAAGTACCCAGGTTTGGAATAGATCCCTTCCTAGACTCAGGTTCACCTATGGGTCAACCAGATCATAAGCCTTAGGCATTAAGCAACTTCCAGAGTCCTGAAAAGCATGTTCAAGAATCCAAAGAGATGACAAATAGAAAGCACTACATTAAGATCAGAGATAAACAGGAAGCTTCATCATCTGAGTAATTGCACTGCCTCAGACTCACCAAATATCCCACCTTACACATTCCAACTCTTTGAATTTAGAATCATAAGGGACTTGGAGACATAATTTTACAAGGGAAGAAGTTGAGTCACAGAGGAGGGGATGAGTGTTAAAGGTCTAACATCTTCATTTTATAGATGAAGAAACAAGCCTAGAGAAGTGATATGACTTGCTCAAGGTCATATAAACAGTAAATAGCAAAACTGGGATAGGAACTCAGGTCTTCCTACTCCTAATTCAACCCCCTCCATTATGACCTGATGCCTCAACTAACCCACCCAACTGTCAGAATCACAGACATCTAGAGGTCCTTACTTTCTTGAAAAGACATCAGAGACAAGCCTTTCATTGGTGGAACGCAGCTGAGATTCCTGTGTTCATCAGGCTCTTTTGCCCCTAACCCCAAACCCTCAGAACCATGGATTTCTTTTTTCTCCCTAGACAATTCCTTCTGGATTCCACCTCCAACTTTGTTCTTTAAGATCCTCCTTTTTCTATTTTCTTCTTCCATACTCATATTATCCACTGCTCTGGTTCACTAAAACTAGTCACCTCAGGTAAAGGTTGGGGCCCTTAATTCTACAAGACCCAGTGGATTCAAGGGAAACAGTCAGTTTGTCCCCAGATATTGTGAGACATGGCACCTCGCTCCATCTCTCTACCACTATGTGATCCAAAATGGCATGTTCTCCAAGCAAACAAGTTCAGAATCCCCAAGGACAGGAACTTTGCTCTGATACATATTACTCCGTAGCCCTGGAACAAAGCTCTGCAATTCAACAAATGCTTTTTTTAGTTTTCCAGTACATAAGACTGCCAAAAGTGATTGCACACTAAGTACCTGTCATTTAAAAACGTTCCTAGAGATTAAGACCAATAAATGGGGTTCCTCTGAGTGATTCAGACCATTACATTTGTACATTATATTTAAGAGAAGAGTCACTGTTAACTCAGAAATTACTTCTCTGGAATTTTTTAATATATCTCAAGACTTTAGGTTGGGCATTTTGGAACAAGACTTCCAGGCTCTGAGTTCAGCAAAGGCGACCCAGAAATTAATCATTGATTTTGCAAGGACTTGCTCTAGGCCCCCTGCCCAGTTTAGAGACCAGAGAAACATGAATTATGGGATCCTTCAGGTTCAGATCCCTCTGATGAATGACTGCAAGGACCACAAAGAAACTTGTAGAAAACATAAAATCTATCCTCAAGTCCACCAAACCCAGGGTTTAGAAGCTTTAGGAGAAAAGGGACAAGGGGGGGAATTCCTTTTCCTCTCCTCAGACTCCCCACACCATAACTCCAGC
This sequence comes from Monodelphis domestica, assembly GCF_027887165.1. Lineage (NCBI taxonomy): Eukaryota > Metazoa > Chordata > Mammalia > Didelphimorphia > Didelphidae > Monodelphis > Monodelphis domestica. The sequence continues at coordinate 143,915,709 of NC_077233.1, forward strand.
TTCCTAGGTGGGAGGGAGAAGGTACTTAGTTTATGCAACAGTAAATGACTGGGCCCAGAGCCCCGACCCTAACTACAACCATTCGTCTGTTTCTGGGACAAAGGCATCCAGGAGCCAATTTTTTCTCCACAGGTCTTCGGCTGAGACCTCTGTGACAGCCAGACAATCCAGTCCCAAAACCTTGGGCTCCCTCTCTCCTCGTCTGAGTCCTCACAGATCTCGCCCCCTGCTTGCTCCCGGCTTGGTGCCCTCCGCTACCCCGCCCCCCTGCACGGCTGCTCTGCACTCACGATGGCTTTGCTGTAACAGGCCGCGGCCTCCGGGTACTTGCGGCCCACGAAGAGCCGGTTCCCCTGCTCCTTCAGTTCCTGGGCGCTGGGGCTCTTCTCGGGGCTGCCCGCGCCTCCGCCCCCCGAGCCCAACCGGACCCCGCCGCCGCCGCCGCCCCCGCCCTCCTTCTCTTCTTTCCCCTTCATGGCTCCGGCCCGGCCCCGGCCTCGGCCTCTACCCCGGCCCGGCCCCGTGATCCGTTCACGGCCCCCGGCCCCGGCTGCTGAACTCAGGCCTGATCCCGCCCTCGTACTGGGCGCCACCAACAGAGCGCCAGCGGCTTCGCTCGGATCCCCGAGCTCAGGTCCCAAAACGTCCCGAATTCTTCCCTGCGGAGATTCAGTGCCGTCACCCAAACGGAAGTTCCGGCCCCGGAGAGCGAGGGGAGGGGAGGGGGCGAGGGGGGGTGAGGGTGGGACTAACGGGAGGGGAGGGGACGGAAGAGAAGGGGTGCGCCGGTGAAGAAGGACGCCGGAAGAACGAGAAGCTGGGGAAGGGGGCGGGGCGGGGCGGGGGAAAAGGCCACACTGTAAGCTGATTCTGCGCACGAGCACTAGAGGGCGGGGCTGGGGAGAGACGGCGCACCATGAAGAGGGCGGGCTAGGCCCTAGGCAAGCAGAGTTCGTCGGTGCGCTCGAGGAGCCGTAGTCTTGGAACGAAGCATAGCTGCGGAAGAGCTGGGGCTCAGGATTTCAACTGAGTCCGCCAAGAAAGGAGAATGGGAAGATAAGACCAGTGAAGAGACTGACGTTTGCGTTTTGTGCGTGCGCTAGAGAAGGGGAGGGGACTAGGCGGATCCGGAGGCGAAAGAGGTGGGATTGGGGAAAAAAAAAGGAATGCGTGCCTGAAAGGAGTAGGATTGGGCAGCAAGGAGTGGGCATGCGCGAGCAGAGCTGGCCACCTTGCCGAAGGAAGAATCCCTTTCTCCCCACCTCTGACTCTGGGTGTTTTATTCCCCAAGGAGTCCAGAAGACGGTTACCGTTTTGGAGAACCCCCAGTACTCAGGAGGAGCCTGAATTCCTGTCCTCTAGGACTGGAGCCATGGGCCCGGACGGGAGCCTCTATGACTGTGACGACCCCCAATTCTGGACGGCTGTGCTGGACTGCTACAAGGAGGCGGTCCGAGCCAAAGAGGGCAAGTCCCGGAAACTTGTTGCTTTGGATGCATGGTGAGCCTGGCCAGCCGCCACCAGAGCCTGCACCTCATCCTTAATTCCCCAAGGGTCCTGGACGGGGTGGGAGGCGGGGAAGAGGGGGAGGGGGAAGGAGACCGGGTCATTTTTCTGGCTCTGAATGAAAAAGCATTCCTTAATTCCAAGTGCCAGTCCCTACCTTCAACTCTACAATATTCTAGAAGAAATATCCCTTGTGCTTAGTACAGTGCTTGATATATAGCAGGCGTTTGATAAATGCCACTTTGGCTGACATATATAGTTGGGAAAGGAAGTGATCCTGGAAGTCCCAGGAATATTATCTAGTGGAGCTGTGGGGCAGTCCCAAAACCAGATGTGTAAGGGCATGTGGGTAGGGTATAAGTGTGCTTGTTTGTAGTAGCAAGGCAGATGGCAGGATCCTGGGTAGGGCTTGTCATCCTGATGAATAGCTGAAAATTATGTGCAGGATAATCTGAGGCCAGCCAGTCATAGTGGATCAGTTACTTTTGCTCTGGTCTACCAGCCAGGACAACTCAGCCCCAGGATGGAATTCCAAAGCTGAATGAATTTCCCCAAAGAGAGTGGGGTAAGAGTGGAAAGAAGGGGAGCAAGCTTCAGGGCAGGTGGCAAGATGTCCTCCCAAGCCTTGTCCTTGTCTTTTTGGTGGATAGCTAGATGAGGTCTAGTTGCATCTCTTCATTTCTCCCTGAGAACCTGGACCCTAGGAGTATCCATTTCCAGTATTCAGAGAGGCCCTGGTATCTAGGGGATATATCCTAATCCTAAAGGGTCCAAGACACAGGAATTCCATCTGTATGTAATTGTATCTAGTATTTTGCTATAAAGCAACTTAGAGCTGTACCTTAAAATACAAGGGCTAGACTTTGGAAAGTGTTGTCCCAAAGGATTAGTGATCTTCACTGACCCCTCCCTATTACCACTACACACACATATCCTTTGCTTTGTAAGTGGACACCTGTTTCAGGTATCAGGAGGAGCTACCAGATTCTATAAGAGAGAGAAAAGAGAAATACTTAACTCGAAATGAATTGGTGAAGTTGATGGACTGGAAACTGATGGTAAGCTCTTTCCCTATCTAATTAAGATCGAATCTGTGGAGATGGGCACAAATTCAGTTGGAAAAGGTGCAGAAGAAACTCTTAGGGTCATTCAGACCAGTGACCCGATATAACCCTCTCTACTGACCGACTCCATACATGGCCTTTCCCTATTTCCGAAACTCTTACTTCCTTCCCCCCAAACTAAATTACTTTGTATTTATTTTATTTAGCTCTGCCTCTCTTTTGCTCCTTCACTTTCTCTCCCTTTCCTCTCTCCCTCCCTCTCCATACCCAAAAAAAAAAATATATATATATATACATATACATATACATATATATATGTGTGTAAATAAATGATGTGCAGCATAATCTGTGGCCAGCCAGTCATAATGGGTCAATTAACTTTGCACTGGTCTACCAGCCAGGACAACTCAGCTTCAGGATGGAGTTCCAAAGCTGAATGAATTTCCCCAAAGAGAGTAGGAGTAATATTTGTATGCACGTATTCTTGTATATTCATAAACACACATACACATATATTTACTTGGCTCCAATGGAATTTAAACTTCTTGAAGACAGTAACTGTTTCACTTGTACCCAAAGTGCCTAGGAAAGCAGGCACTTAATATATTTGTTTGTTGATGTTCACTGATAAGTTACTGTATCATTAACTTTTCTCCCCTAGAAAGTTAGAAGTGTTTGAGATTTTAGAGATTATGACCCAACCTCTTTATTTCATGCAGAAACAAGCCCAGAAAGGAGAAATGGCATCCAAAATTACAGATTAAATCAGTGCCAGATTCACAATTGGCTTCAGGTCTTCTAATTTCCACCCTAGTGAAGTCAATCCTAAGGATTTGTTCCCAGCCAAGAGCTCTGTTTCATTCAATGACTTGAGATTTGTAAAACCTATGTTTGTGTCCCTATGTTTCTAAGACATTGGATTTTTTTTTTAACTCTTACCTTCCATTTTAGAATCAATACTGGATATTCATTCCAAGGCAGAAGAGTGGTAAGGGCTAGGCAGTTGGAGTTAAGTGACTTGCCCAGGGTCACATAGTTAGGAAGTATCTGAGGCCAGATTTGAATCTAGGACCTCCAGCCTCTAGGCCTGGCTCTCTACCCATGGAGCTACTTAGCTGCCCCTGGATTTCTATTTGAAGTTGGGAGTATGAGTTGCATTCTGAAAACTGATAAGAAGTAGAGAGGTATTTCTACTGAAAGAAGACGAGGTTCTAAGGAAAAGAGATTAGAGCATGTAATTGGTCTAGAATGTGTAGTCAGAAGACCTGGTCATGAACTCCAATCTAACACTTATTAGCTGGGTGACAGCTCTCAGGATTTCAGGGGGAGGGTCACTGAAAATCCAGTCTTTTGTTCTGACCATGTGCTCCTCCTTCTGCCCCTGTCCTCCCCCCACATATTCAGAGGGGCCAGTTCAGACCACGATTGCAGAGCTTGGTGGCCACTAACTCGGAGGAGCTGGTAAAGCAGTGCACGGCTGCAGCATTCTCTCTGCTGCCCAATGTGGAAGCTGCCATCACAGAGCTGAACCGGCTTAAGGCCGTGGGACCTGCCACTGCCTCTGGTGAGGGAGGAAGAGAAGGGGTAGAGCTGATGGTACAATACTTTGTAACTTCCTCCTTAGAGCTGAGCCCTGGAGCTCCCTTGGGAAGGGAAGTCTTGGGGTGTCATATCTGACATCCGCTTCTCCTGCTCAAGCCAGGAGGCTTCAGCTCAGTGGATACAGGTGTCTGACCTAAACTGACTAATGCAGATCAAGCACAGGGCACTTGTCCCTTCTGCTCTCCTGAGACTGAGGAATGCCCCCTCTCCTTCTAGCTGCCTCAGGAAACCAGAATCTGACCATTTTAATCAGCTCAGTTTGGCATTTTTCTAACCTATGGCCAAATTCAACCTGATGCTACTAAGAGATCCACCCAGCAGAAGCAATGACTTAGGGGTTATGGGGAACTTGCTTAAAACTAGGACATTCAGGCCCCAGGTTCCATGGAAGGGATGAAAGAGCCTAGACTGGAGGATCCCTTGCTTTCCCTTTGCCCAGCCATGCTTATGCTCGTCCCCTTCCCTCAGCAATCCTGACAGCAGGTGCCCCAGAGACCACAGCATTCATGGCAGATGAGGCCGTGGCTGCTGTCCCTGACCTTCCAGTGCTGCAGTACACTCTCAAACATTATATCCTCTACCTGGACAAGATCCGGGCCTGTGCTAAGAGACTAAACCAAGGTAAGGGCTAAGTGCTGGAAGTATGTATATACCATAGTGGTCTAGGCCTGGGACCAAACGCCTCTGCTCCCAAAAAGTTGGGGAATGATTGGGCCTAAATGTGGTGGGTTAGGGAGCCTCAGGCCTCTGGGCTGGGAGACCCTTGGCAGGAATGATTGGTTGGTTTAAGTAGGCACCGGAGTCGCACATTCATCTTTCCTCCTCCTTTTGGGCTTTTCTCGTAGTTGATGCTTTGTCAGAGTGGACTCCTCACCAAGTAGAGATGTGCCTCTGGACCTGGACTGTGGCCCAAAGACTGTGTCCCACAATCCTGCCCTCCATTTCTTGGAAAGCCCCCAAAGTCAGGGAAGGGGCTGAAGATGTCAGACCCTCCAAGAAACGAAAGGCTAATATTCACTGATTCTGGACATCTGTTTACTGCGCCCACAGAGAAATGCCTCAAGCCACAGTAACCTGCAGCCAGACTCATCCTCTACTCCTACCCATGGGGCTCAGGGCAAAGAGTTGCTACTGTCACCCATTAAAGTGCCTACTGTCCTGACCTCATCTGATCCTCAATTCTACTTAGACACCCTCTCCCAGGCTGGCATTGAGCTGGGAGTTAGAAAGATGGAATGTGTGGCTTCACACCACTAAGTTTCCCTTGGGAAAGTCACTGAATAATGTGTGTGGTTCTGTTCACACACACACACACACACACACACACACACACACACACACACACACACACTATTTTCTATCTTAGAATTGGTACTAGGTATTGGCTCCAAGGCAAAAGGCTGATATGGGATAGGCAGTTGAAGTGATACAGCCAGGAAGTGTCTGAGGCCACATTTAAACCCAGGACCTCTCATCTCCAGGCCTGCCACTTTCCACTGAGCCACCTAGCTGCCCCTGATCTCTGCAATTTAATAATGTCTCCCTATTGTGTGCAGTCCCATAGACCAAGACTCCCAATGCTTTGTTTCCTCTTTTCCTGTACCTGGTATAGAGGGACATGGAGAATTTAATAGCATTAACTGTATAGCAATGATTCTCACAGAGAGAAGCAGGAAAAGGAGAGTAATCAGAAGGAACTTGGGTTTCCAGAGGCAAAACACCTGTTCCTGGAGCCTTCCTGAATTTGGCAATGAGAAGACTATGGGTGCTGAAAAGTTGGTGGGATCCAACTTTGATCCTCTTGATGGGATTTCAGGGAATGAATGGGGTGGGCCTAGTGGCTCAGCAGCTCGTAGCTAACCACTCTGGCAGGAGGTGTAAACAGCTTCCTAATTGCATTCACACATGAGCCTAAATTAGGATGTGTGAGGAGGGAAGTCTTAACAGGCCCGAGAAGTTGTTGGGAAAGACCAGAAGCTGAAAATACCAGGAGGAGATCCCAGGGGATCTGCCTTGGCCTCCATCCCAGCAGCAGGGCTTCTGGAGGAGAGGAAGAAGGGATAGAGAAGGTCACTTGAGCAGCATTGGGGGGGCAGACTTGGAGCTGAGAATGGCGTTCTACTTTGAGACTGCTTGGCCAGCTGCTGTGTAAAATATTTATTCATACTCCAAAAAGGCTCAGACAGCAAATCCATCAAACTGGCTCTTTGCTCTGGAGGCTGTGAGGCCTCTATTCTCCTCCCCTGGATACTCTCCTCTGGTTACTACCCCAGACTTCCATCAGGCACATCCCCCTCCCACCTTCCACAGGGTAGCCTCAAACCATAGCTTCCTTAGTGCTAGGAAAACTTGGAAGAGGATTTAGACCCAGGACCAGTGTAAGGTTTGAGAGGCCACAGAACTGAAGTCCCTGTGGCAACTGGGGAGTTAGAGAGAAAAGAGCCAGCTGAGGGAAACTGGTGGTGAGGGAGCAGGGGAGCCCCTGCCCTTCCCAGGCAGGTGAGCACAGGGGTCAGGAGTGGGAGAAGCAGCTTTAAAACATATACATTCAGTAGAGAGTGGACATGCAGGCCCACACCTGGAGGTCCTGCCAAGGGGGGGGAGGGCTGTGCCCTGACTAGCCTGCACACAAAGTTACATGCACGTACCTGCATGCCCAGCCCAGCCTAGAATCCGGTGGGAAGTTGGCACCTTATGTAGTTCTTGTTACCAGAGAACTGGGCTTGGGCACTAGACCCACCTCAGTCAGGTTCACGTCGATAGGGAAAAATAACAACCGCATCCTGGCTGCCTGGCAGATGGTGGCACCAGGGTGGCGGTGTTGGCACTTTCAAGGGGTGCTAGGGGGGAGGCAGGACCTGTGCCCCCAGCAGGTCGTAGGCGAAGATGTTCCAGAAGATGGCAAAAAGGAGGAAGGTGGCATAGGAAAGCAGCACCACCCACCAGCCACACTGGTCCTGCAGGTTCTCCTCATAGCTTCGGAGGATGGTCAGGCCCATGCTGATGCCCACGACGGCGCCGGCCAGATGGGCCATGAAGCTGGGCTGAGGGCCTGAGGCAGGCAGAGGCGGGGAGAAACGGAGCCAGACAGCTCGGCCCACCTCTGAGCTCACTGTGGTGGGGGGGGGGGGAGCAAGATGTGAGGATGAAGGAACCCCTGGGGCAGTCCCCAGCCTGGCAGGGCCCGCTCACACCTCAGGACACAGTGGGTGCCCTCGGAGACTCCTAATGTGGTCATCTAGTGAGGAGTGACCTCCAGGGGGCAGTGCCTGTCTGTGGCCTTCCTCCCTGCTAGCCATTCACTGTTCCTCCTTTAGCTGCTGCAGTTGGGGGGCAGAGGAACCCTACGGACCAGGCTCAGAACCTGTGAAGGGATGGGGCTTCCTCAGGGCAGGGGAATGCTGTCCTGACCCCAATTCAACCCTCCTTCCTTCTACCCACACCCTGGGGGCTGGCAGGTACTCACTGCACACCAGGGCCAGCACCATCCTCAGCAGTTTGTATGGGCAGCGCATCCCGGCCCAGTTCTAAGAAGAAGGAGCATCTGGTCAGGGTTTGAACCCACCCTAATGGCTCGGGCCTCGATGTTGGTGGGGATGCAACTGGCTGGATTTTTCAAAATCCTCAGTGCCTCTTCTTACCATAACGACATTGGCCAAGTGGGCGGAACAGAGGGCATAGACACCGCCTGAGCCCCCTACCACCGGGGCCCGCATGTCCGTGATGGAGACCGTCAGAGAGCCTGGGGGAGGAAAGGAAAGGAATGAGATGTCGGGAGCTGTCCCAGCGAGATGCCTCAGGACAGGATGGCTTCCCACTGCCCACCTCACCTGCCAGCACACCCGCCAAGTAGAGGAAGCCTATCCGAAGCACCCCGTGCACCATTTCCAGGGGCACGCCGATCATGAGCTGCAGGAGAGCATTGAAGCCCAGCTGCTCCAACCTGGATGGGGGGATGTGACACTGGTCAGAGCAACAGGACCCTGACAGAGCAGCTGCCACAAAGCCCTGGAGCACAGGGGGGACAGAACACCTCACTGATGTCACAGCATCACGACTGCCCTATTGAAAACCCCATCTGCCCAAGCCCCTGCACTCCAATGTGGGAGATTCCTTCCCTGCTCTCCAAACTGCTCCAAAAGGGAATCCTAGACTCTAGCTCCAGCTCTGCTAGTGACTAATTCGAGGAAGGGCCCCGGGAAGTCCCTTTTCCTCTCTCTGGGCCTCCGTCTCCAAGTGGCTGGGAAACAAGCTTCATCCCTACCTGACCTGCTTTACGTGCTCTAGAAAAGGAGGTCCGGACTTAAGAGACTATTTCCTCAGAGTCCCGTAGCTCTTGGGGGAAACTTTGGACACGTTTCTTTCTAAGGGCCCTCCGTTTACCTGCATGAGATTGCAGCCGCTCCCCTCTTACCCGACATGCATGAACATATAAGTGAGAAATCGCCAGGCACGGGCACGGTGGCCAGGGTGGTACACCAGAGGACTCTTCATATACTCAGGGTGGTAGGTCTGCAGCACCCACTTGTTCAGCCGAGCCCCGTAACACAAGAACACGATGATCTGGGGAGGACACTCTATCTCAGTCTGGCCCCCTGAGGCAGTTGAGGGCTAAGAGTGGGGCGTCTGAGGCTGCTACCTGTGTGAGTGTGACCGTAGCCATGAAGACAGGAGGTGGGCAGGTTCGGTGCTGGTAGAAGTACCATCGGCGGTCCATCTCACAAGGAAGGATCTCATAAGCCACATAGCGCACAAAACGCTTGTAGAAACCAAGGCCTGGTTCATCTAGCAGCCCATCCCGGGGCAGGGCACGCTGCCCATTGGTGATGGCCCTCTTGAAGCTACTGGAGCGTTTGCTGCTGATCTGCCAGGGAGAAACAGACAAGGGCCCCTGGTACCCCGCTCAGAAAGCCTGGGGACACAGGGACCACTTGAGAGGGAGCAGACGGTTCTGAGGACCGAGTTTCCAGGTTGTGGAGAAGGATTTATGAACATGTTCCATTACTTTTGCTTTTCATTCAAGATTATGACTAATGGAGTCATCTTCCATGTACAACATGCTTACAGTCTCTGACTTGGACTTAAGCCCTCAAGGGAGATCAGGGAAACCGGCATCACCCAGCCCTCCTCCTCGACTCAGAGGAATGAAGGATTGAGATCTGGGAAGAGTGAGAGAGACTTTCCAGGCCAGCCCCTCCAACCTAAAGATGAGGAGACCAGAGAAAAGGAGCAGCTGGTCCCAACCACACCCGTGATGAGTAGTAAAAGCAGGATTTGAAATGATGGCCATTGACTCCAGAGCCAATATGCTTTCCAAACCTTCTGCTGCCTGCTTCCTGTGCCAAAATGCCACCAATCATCTCTTTCAGACCGCCCCCAGGTAGAGTGATAACATGACCCACAATAAGAAGTTCTCCCTAAATACCCCTCCACTATCACCCTAGAAGTAAGGTCCAGGGGACCAATGGGAGCAGAGGTCACAGGCCTGAGGCCCCTGTCACTGACCAGGTCTACCAGCTCCTGGTAGCAGATCTGTCCTTGATCATTGCTCTGGGCCAATGCCACCAGCATGTCCAGTTTGGCAGGGTCCAGTGGCAGCTCATGGCTGTGCACCAGGCCAGTGAAGCTCTCGACACCAATGAAGCCAGTGTTGTCTGGGTCCAGCTGCTGTAGACAGAAAAGCCCAGGAAAGGGGGAGGGGGTGAGGCCCAAACCAAGGAAGCTGGGGTCAAGACCAGCATTTTTCAATTACCCACCCTCACATACATCAAAGAAAGCCCTGGGATGGCAGGATCCAGATGAGATGGGATGGGGAGAAATCTGTCTCAGGCCCTGGGCAGCTTATTTTTCTGAATCTAGTAACTCGGGAATAGTGAGGCTGATCTTCCACAACAAGGGGCAGGGGACCTCCTGAGCCTCCCAGGGCCCTGGCTTTCCTGGGCTTCTTCCTTTTCTCCACTTGGGTTCTCACTGGCAACTCAAAGGCCCTCCTTCTCCGATCTCTCCCCAGGCCTCCTGTGCTGCCTTATTTATTGTCAGAGCTGGGAGAAGGAAGCCACAGGTCCATGGGCCTGGGGCAGGCTAGTTGTTTCCTAATTTCTAAGAAACAACTCCATGAAATGCCTGAATTAAAGGAGCCTGCGGCTGTGCCCTTTCTTTTTAGGGAGGGGGCTGTCTCCTCCCTTTTGTGAATGACTACCGTATCTTGCCCAACCATCCACTACTGTCAGATACGCTTGCTGAGGTCTAACCTGCATCCTCATGCTATTGTAGGTCAGAGAACAGTTGAATACAACTTTCTGCCCCTATAAATCTTGTTTAGACTCACGCTGAGGTTGAGTCACGCATGTCCTCCATCCTAAGGCTAGACAATCCTTAGGGGGCAGAACAGCTAGACAGGTGATACATGGTGGAAGCAGAGAGCAGGGATGGAAAAGAAGGGCCCTTTGCTCCTGGCTCCTCAACCACACCATCACTGACTGGCTCTGACAGGCCACCAGACCCGCAATCCAGCATTCCCTGGGCAGGGAGGGGGATTCCATCTTTCCCCTAATTCTCAGCCCCAGGGGTGTCCACCGCCCCTGCGCATCAGTAAGGGAGCTGAGCTCACAGGTCCACGGGGGGGTGGGGGTGGGGGTGGGGAGGGGGTGGCCAGCTTGGAGGTCAGGGTGTCCTAGGAGCGGGTAAGGGGGCGTCCTGTCGGAAAGGAGGCAGGCAAAGGGATGTGGCAAGTGGCAAGCCGCCCCCCCCACCCCCGCCGCTCTGGTTCCCTGGGGAATCCCGCCCCAGGCAGAACTTGCACCCTGGTCTGGAGCGGACGGCGCACGACTCCCGGAATCCCTGGGAAGGGAAGGAGAGCAGCCCTAATGAGGAGATGGCGAGATGCACCTTCAGGCGCCCGCTCGCCATTTGGTGCAATTCTCTGGTCGGCCAAGTTCTAGCCCCTGGCCGCAGCTGCAGGCGGTACATACGTCTTTCTGCATGCATGTGAAGGGTGGAGGGGAGATGGGGAGTGCGGTCTGTGCAGGCAGCCCAGCCCAGCCTGGCCCCGGCCAGCGCCCGCGCCCGCGCCCTCCGCACCTGCTCCTGGATGAGCTGCAGCAGGGAGCTCCTGTCCATAGAGCTGCCCGGGCGGGGGGACGGCTGCTCCGCGGACCCGGCGCTGCAGCCCCGGCCCCTGCCCCAGGCCCAGCCCCAGCTCCGTTCCGCTCTCCGCTCCGGCCACCGCCACCACCGCCGCCGCACTCCCGGCCCGGCCCCGGCCCCCGCTAGTGCCGCCGCTGCCGCACACAGGGGCCAGCGCGTCACGGAGCCACCACTCCCCTTCCCCCTCCCTCTCCTCTCCTCTCCTGGACACACACACGCGCGCGCGCCGCGTACACGTACGTCCCACCCTTCCCTCCTCTCCCTCCACCGCTCACTCTCAGAACCACACAGCCTAGTCCTCTCCCGCTTTCCGAGACACACACACACACACACACACATACACACACACACCCCTCAATCCAAAGGTGCAAACACCCCATGCTCCGCCCCTCTCCTGTCTTCGTCCCTTCATACGCTCCTCCCTCAGACACGACCCTCCCCCCGCCTCCCCCCTACACACACTGGAGAGACTCCCAAGTCCTAGGATCTCACGCTGGAAAGGCCCTTACGGGACCAAGTTAGCCCTTTACAAATTGCTCATCCATCCGAATTTATCGAGCACCTGCAACGTAAAGGGCATCGGGTTAAACCCAATAGGGGAAAACTGAGGGCCAGTCGCTGTCTCCTTCCCCAGGGGTGCCCCCGTTAGAGCCGGCACGGTCGGAGGCGTCTCTGGGGCTCCCACGGGGCTGGGGACATAGTAGGTGCTCCGCAGAGCGTCAGGGGGCCCCATTTCCCGTCACAGCTCCGTGGAGTCTCTCTCATTCATCGCCCTGCCTACATAGCATGCCTACATCTCTCTCACTGGTCTGAAAAAAGGCTGCATTCCCCCACCCTACCCGAAATCTAGCTGGTACAAAGCCTGAGAGGAGACTTGGTAAGAGCATCAGTGAATCCGCCCCACCAAACGTTTATTAAGCATCTACTGAGTGCAACGGTGCCACGATGCAGACTGTCCTTACCTTCATGGAACTTCCATTCTCCTGGAGAGGACATGTCAGCAGACAATCTGAGGAAGGAAAGAGCGTTAACAACTCAGTGGACCAGTGAAAACTATGGTAGAAATGGCTTAAGATCTTTCTTAGAATGTAAAGAAAGGGGGGCAGCTGAGCAGCTGGGTAGTAGCTCAATGGATTGAGAGCCAGGCCTAGAGACAGGAGGTCCTAGGTTCAAATCTGGCCTCAGACACTTCCCAGCTGTGTGACCCTGGGCAAGTCACTTGACCCCCATTGCCTAGCCCTTACCAATCCTCTGCCTTGGAATCAATACACAGTATTGACTCCAAGATGGAAGGTAAGGGCTTAAAAAAAAAGAATGTAAAGAAAGGATAAAAACCCAAAAAACCCTGTAGCAACTGTTCCCCAGATAGCACATTTGTGTATAGATAAATATCATCTGAGGAGCAGCAGCCTGGAAGGAACCTGAAGGGAATCTAGCTTTGAATGCTGTTTCTGACAGGACTCTGGGCTGGTGCACCTCTCAAGTGGGGATAATAGCACCTAGTTATCTTCAGGGGTTGTAGCAAGGATCAAATGAGCTGATTATTTATGCAAAGGAGAGCACCCTTAAGGGCTATGTGTTAACTGGCATTCTATTTTGTAGATAGATTTTTACTAGAGTTATGGATGTTTATCTTTCAAAGATCTAAGCTCCGGGGCACAACCCATCTTCATTCCAAAAAATGGACAGTCGCCTATGTGCACCAAATGTCATGTGTTTATAACCATAAAGTACAACATAAAACCTCACACGAATAGACCCAACATTCACTCAGCATACATTTATTAAATATGCAATTTGTGCAAATCGTTTTGGGTGGAGGGAGGTGAGAGAAAGATGGCAACAGATCCCCTCACTGTCATCTGGCACATCCCCGAGGAAACAGAGCAGGTGGACATGCTCAGTGACAGGATGGAGAGGGGCTTGGTGGCTGGCTAACTGCCATCCTGCCCTTTGTAACAAGCCAAGGAACAGACACAGCCACCTTTTCCTCCACCTTGTCTACCTTGTGCATTTGTCACCAGGAGCAGTCGATTCTGAGCATCTGCTAAGTACCTTGGATCAGTCCATTGGAGGAGATGGTAATCTGTGCCTCCCTTCCCCAATCAACATTGATCCTTCAAAATAAAATTCCTACCACAAAACCTTTCCCGACTATTCCTGCCCATAGTGGACTCCTTAATGACCTCCTGAAGCTCTTCTGATCAGTATGACCCAGAATCAACATGCATTCGATCGCTCTCCTCAAATAGGGACTGAGTTCCTTTCAGGGGTCTCACCTTTCTTCTGTCTCCTCCAGTGTCCTAGCAAAGGTTTCTTGGAACATCAATGGCTAGTGTCTCATCCTGAGAATCTGCTCTGTGCAACAGGGCTCTTCTGCTTGATTCCCTTCCTCAGCCCAGAAAGCTTAAAAAAAAAAAAATCCACCACCCTCCCCTTTCCCCAACACACATACTCAAGACACATGCATGTATGTTCCAGGTGAATCTCACAGGTGGTGAAAAGGTGAAGGGAAGAGGGGGCTACTCCACAGGATACACACCAGAAGTTTGCCAAAGAAAACAACAGCAAATAGTGGATTTTTCAGTTTTGAAGCTGCAGCTGTCACCACTGGGGGGACCTGCTCAAAAATAATGAGACACAAGCAATGCCTGGTAAACTCAGGCTCCATGTCTGCCCCAGAACCTGATTCTGACTCCAGGGGCAGTGGACGGTTTCATTTTTAGGGGAAAAGTGTGAACTTGGGGTCCTGGAACATAATGTAGCATTAATGAGGAAGCTGGACAAGCATCTGGTGAAAACTAAGCTGCCTGTGTAGCCCTGCCTAACCTGGAGGTGGGGTCTTCTTTTTATTAGTACGGTGGCAGCCTTCGAGGCATTCCTTTGCTCATAAGCCCAGATCATGCCCCCCTAGAGAGCACAGCTCTTGGATTCCTACGTCAGGAAAAGGCCAGGGGTGAGAGAGACCACCCTTGTCTCTTGGGGGGGGGGGCATGGCATGGTGGCCAGAAATAAGACTTGTCCTTTGAGGATCCAGTCCCAAGCTCACATGCTAACCCACCAGAATCTGTGTGGCTGAGAAGATACCAGGGGAAAGAAATCTGGCCCCAGTGGACTTGGCTTTATGACTGTTGTGACAGAGGCTGTTGGGTTACCATAGCAACCCCCTCAGAGGGCCATTCGGAAATCTATAACCTCCTGTCGGGGAGCTGAAAAGGAGCAATTACTCCTGGCAGTTAATGCCCCTAGAGGATGCTGGAAGGTTAGAAATAGCAAGCCGGTCTGCTCAGAAATAGGCCTAAGGAAGGAGGTTGCTCAGAGCAGGAGTATTAGGCCATTAGAGTGGTTTTTCTCCCCAAAGCTCCCTGGCAAGACACAAGGGGATGGGTTGGGGGAATAGCAGAGAGGCTGAAACAGCTTGCCAGATCTGGGCCACAGTGGGACATGCTCCTTATACTAGTTTACAGAAGGAAAATCAACACAAACCCTGCTGGCCCCTCATCCAGGCCCTTTACTTTCACATATTGTACTTTTCTCGCCAATTGTCAGATCTTGAGGTAAATGTCATCATCTATATCAACTGACCACTAGAGATGCCACCATGACTTGCTAAAGGTCACAAAGGCCTGGACACATTTAGAACCCGGGTGTCCTGACTCTCAAACCTGTCTAGACCTCCTAGGCTACAAGTCTGTGTTGTTTCACAAGGGCACTGACTGGCAGGTGAGTTCATACCACCTAGTGCTCACCATCAGCAACAACGGTCAGTGTTAGGTTCTGACCATTGGGTGTAAGATGCAAAAGGTAAGTCAAAAGGGTCTTGAAGTCAAGCGTTAGGTTAGATGGAGAGGACATTATATAGAAAACACTGATGACAATGGTGGGTTTCTCCTCCCTTTGGTTGTGTGGTCTTGTTTCCTTTGGAAGTCTGGGCAGCCAATTGTACAACAGTCTTTACAACAGCTGATTCATATTGGTGGATCAAACCCAGTCTTGGTGTGCACAAACACTTATTTTATTGAAAAGTGTTTATCCCATCATAAAATTATATGGCTTTGGACATGAACATGATATTCAAACACGAAAAGCAGGTGAGAAGTGGCATTTCTTGGGGTCCCAACCCAGACTTTTCCTCCTGGGCTGGATGGGAGTAGCCTTGGCAGCAGGATGCTGGTCCAAATGATGTTAGAGCAGCATGAAGAGCAGATCAGTGATAAAAGGAGATATCCTGGGATGAGGCCCTTGATTAGAATCATCAAAGCCACGTTGAAGCTAAACCAGTTACCCAAACTCTACCAGTGAAGGCTGGTGACCAGCAGGGTCTCCTGACAGCAAATATCAATTTTTTCCCACACCCAGGAAAAGCCCATTATAACTATGAAAACACCAACTCTTCTCATATATTTTCCTTGGCTGGGGCACTGGTTCTCAAGAGGAATCCATTCCCAAACTGGGAATCAGGACACAGGGAACCCGAAGTCCACTCCCCACTTCTCAAACCCATGAGGTAGGGGCTTTTCCTGTTCCCTTCAACACTGAAAGCCACATCTCAAAATAAAAATAAACACTCATCTCAAGTTGGTTCTCTTCTTAGACACAATGCAGCTTTGGTCCTGTATTTTCTACAGTTGAATCAGTCCCTACCAAAAATGGCCCTCGGCCTCAAGGACAAATGTTCAGGAGCTATTTATTTAGAAAAAGATGGCCAAAATTTTTCTTGTCTAGCCCTCTGTAAAGTCTTGCCTTATAAGCCCCAGATCAGCAGAAACTGTCACCCTCGATGACATTACAAGGCAAAGCTACAAAGGGCCAAATCCAGGACAAAGATCCTAGCTGGTAGATGGTGGATCAATACCAATAATTCTCTTCTGGATGTGCCTCTGCTTATCATCTAGGAGCTGGAGAAGTTTGAGAGATTGTTGTAGAGAAATGCAGCATCCCCTTTCTTCAGCTCATAAAGGAATACGGCTCAGTCAGCCTCATGGGAAATACCTATTATAAATACACAAAGCCTCTCCTTTAAAGTAAACTAAACAATTAATGCAGGCCCTTGATGTCAGTGTACCAAGCACACACTGCTGTGCTCCAGATATGCAGAACCAGGCTATGGTTCTAAAATAGATCCTATTTTGAAAATAGATTACTGCATAAAAAGGTAGTTTACATAACACTATTGCAACAGCACAACGTAAACTGCCCTACCCTGAGTGTACTTGAAAGGTCCAAGTGCTTGCTCCTTGCTTAACTGGCTGCCTTTCTAACCCTGCCTTAGATTCAGGAGCCAGATGAGTGCCAGCAGGGAAGGAATGGGCAACAGACACAGATGCAATGGGGAGAGAATTCCTAGTGGAGGATTTGTCAAGAAATATGTATTCATAAAAAAGGACAGAGGGAGAGAAAATTGAAACAGGGAGAGAAGAGAGAGGCATGTCAAGAGGATTCCAGCCCACACTAAGATTGAGGATGAAGAGACATGTTTTAGGCTGACACAAAAAGACATGAGGTCTTCAAAGCATGAGGTCTTAGTCATAGAAAAGATAGAATTTCCAGTTTAAATGGGAAACAAAATGACTTTTTTTTTTCATGCCCTGATGTGTATGCATACTGAAGTGGGGAACACGGGATGATTATTTCATTAGTTCAAAATCTGGGTCACTCATGGTGGAAAAATCCTTAATGGCCTCCTTTGCTCTAGGGGCTATCTCCTGATTCTGTCCCAATTCCCAGACCCATGAGCTTTAGCCTGCATTTGAGCTTAGGAAACCTTAGAGCCCCAAGCCTGATGAGTAAAGGAAGGAGGAGATGACCCAGAGATGGAGATTTCCTAAGGAGAATTCCAATTTGAACCCATAGGCCTTCTAGCCTCCCAACTAAAGATCTTTTGGAATTCAGTTTTATAATGCCAGCATGGCACAAACTCTCAGAACATAGCAAAGTATAAGAGAAGGAAGCTGGAGATTTGGGAACATCTAAACAGACCTGGGAAAGAGAAGAGATGTGGCCCAGAACATTGGTAGAGATTCCACTTTGGGAATCAGCATGTCAGATACAGATGAGTAAGAATGGACTGGGATACAGTTTATGCTTAATGGAAGGAGACTACATGGCTGAGAACCCCAAAAACTATATTTTGGCAGTCTCTCTGGGTGCCAAATCTCCCCATTGTAATCCTAGGTTGAGATCAGGAGGAAACATCTTCCTGTTCACCACTGTGGACTTCTGCTAGGGTTTTCCTGGTTCCCCTCCCCTCACATATGCCCCACTAAAATCAAGCAGGGAAGACAGAGAGGTCCCACCAATGTCTGAAGCCAGTCCCAAGCCTCCCTTTCAGACAGATAGAGGTAGATGCCTTCTTTAGGAGACTGAGCCTGAAAACTTTAAAAATTCTAAACAAGCTATGATCTTGGGGGTCCCTCTGCTTCCTCAGCCCTTCCCAAGGGCCCTGAGATTGGGAATGTAGTTTAGAGGACTTGGTGAGATGGGAAGAGTGCATCATGAAATGCCAGTTGAGGCTATAATATAATGGGCTCTGAGGCAGAGGCAGGGAGAATTCATCAGGGAGTGCTCCTCCAGTGCACGGGCAACCCTGATCTGCCCTGGCAGGATGAAGAGAAGCCAACTGCAGCATCAATGTCTGGTGGGACCCAGACGTTCCCCTTACTTGTTCTTCACCAGAGTCTTGTAAAGGGTGAATCCAATGACTGCAGCCACAGTGGCCCCCAGGGTCATCCGGAGCCAAAAGGAGGCTGTTCGAAGTTCTAAATCACTCAATTGTCTGTAGGAAAAGAGAAGATAAATCTTTGGTGAAGAAGCCCAAATTTATTCTCCCAGTGCTCTCCCTTGGGTACAGTTGCCCCTCCACCACTGAAAAGCAGCCTTTCTTCAGTCACTCATTTCTATAAAAAAGGAGTCTGATTCCAGCCAAATGAACATAGGAAAATCACAAAGCTCCTAATTCAAAGACTGATGAAAACACTGGAATAAACATTCCTTACTTGCTGAGAATGATTACCCATACTCATTTACACAGAACCCTGCACAGCATAGCAGATGAGGGAGTACCTAAGGATTTTTTAACTTCCCCCAATGTTCAGATGGCGTGATGGACAACATGCATGTGTGTGGGGTGAGGGGTGAGGTGCAAGATCTTTTCAACTTGTAGACCTTCACTGAAAATGCTCAATTTCTAGATACTCTGTTCTTCCTTTTTGCTTTCTATTTATTTGGTTTTTTTTACCCTTTTTGCTTTTTGAGGGATATTTATAGCATATTTTGAACCTGGGACCAGTGCCTTGGAATAAGTAACCAGGTTCTCTTTACAGCTCTCCCTTGGCACTACCGTTAGAGAGAGAGAGACCAGCCAGACGGTAGAATGGTCTGGTCTGATGTAATTACTCACGTCCCCAAGCAGGATAGCAAGAATTGATTTCTCTCATGATTTAGTTAAAGGAGGACGAAAAGCACATTGCTGGTGTTCTAGAAGTACCAACGGCTGTTTTAACCTTGTCCAAAATGATTGACTAAAACAGAGGGTAAGGAGAAAGTTAAAGAACACCCACTCTGATAGATCCCAAGGCCTGTGAAATGCTCAGACTTACTGAGTGGCATCTACCACTTAAATTGGGATAACAGGGAAAAGCACTAATCTGGGCAGACCTGGACTGGTTCTCAGTTATTCGTGCCACTCTGGGCAAATCCCCGAGTCTCTCTAAAGCTCTCTTTTTTTCTATCTATTTGCCTGTTTATGTCTATCTATCTGTCAGTCTATCCATCTATCTAATCTCTCTTTTTCTATCTGTCCGTCTATCATTTATTTATTTACCCTTGCCCTCTGGTTTAGAATCAATACTAAGTATGGGTTCCAAGGCAGAAAAGTTGTAAAGGCTAGACAATGGGGATTAAGTGACTTGCTTAGCTAGGAAGTATCTGAGGCCAGATTTGAACCTAGGTCCTCCTGACTCCAGGACTCTATCCACTGTGCCACCTAGCTGCCCCCAAATCTCACTATTCTCCTCTATATGATGTTAATGATCCTTGTTCTGATGACCTCATAGGGTCATTATGAGTATCAAATGAGCAGATGGCTATAAAACCACTCTGAAAAGTAATGTAGAACTGTAACATACTATTGTTTCCCTTGTAGACTTCTTAGTGCAGTGCCTGGCAAATTGTAAGTGCTTAAAAAAATACTTATTCCCTCCCTTCTTCAAGGGAAATCACATCAGATTCCCTAAGAGAATCTCAAGAGGCTGGCTCTCCCACAGAACCTCAAGTCCCAAAGACATTGAAGTCTGATTATTTTTTTGTTAAAAATAACAATTCTCTGTGTGCCGACCATGGTACCCACGGGAAAGCGGCTAAAGTTGCCAGCCGAGTGAAAACAGTGGTGCTAGAAGCACTGGGGCCGGTGCTGGTGAAGAAACATGGTGGAGGGAGGTGGTGCCTGTAGCAGAACTCGGCTGGGGATAACCCATGTTGGGGGAACACTTCTGGCAGATCAGACTTGGTGGCAACAAAGAGGCAGGGGATCTGTCCATCCATGTAGTATTGCTATAAAAAAGGAAGAGAACACAGTGTGAGAACTATCTCTGCAGGCTCACTGGGAGGAGGATCCTGGAGCAGCAAGGTTACTAGGGAAGTACAACTCATTTGGCAGATGCCCAGGCACTGAAGAAATGCCTACAACAATACTATGAAGGGTGGGAGCCCTGCCCATGTGAGACCCATGCTCTCCCCATACCAGGCTCACTCGGTATTAAACAGTAAGCCCTATGTATGGGATTGGCCTTTCCTTTCTAAGAAAAAGATCTGGGACAAATGAATGACTTGCCTTATAAATACTGGTGCAGTAGATGAAGGATTTAGGGTCGTCCACAGCAAACATCAAGCAGGCGACATCACAGGCTACACTGGATGCTGTGGTCAATTGTGTGTCTGCTTCTGACTCAAACAGCTGAGGGACAGGGAGACAACAAAGGCAGAGAGCACTGAGTCGGCTCTCAGCAGGTCCCAGACCAATGCGCTGCAGGTCACTCCCTTCTCAGGCCAGGGCCAGGAAAGAAGGCCTCCCACAGCTGAACCGGCACTAAGTACCTATATCCCAGAGGTTCCTCTGCTGAAGACAGGGATAGGCCTGGAGCTACTAGTTCAAATTCTAACTTCTGACCATGGTCAAGTTCTTTGTTACCCCTATTTGGGGCTTTAGTCTCCTTACAAGCAAACATGATATCTAAATGCACAAGGGATACCCAATCTATTATGACAGATGAAGAAAATGTCCAAAATGCAAATTGAGGCTTTCTATAAAACTCCCCTTTTTAGGCAGCACACAGTTTCCTAGCTATCAGAGAATTAACTACAAGAAGGATGAACCCTAACCTTCCTCTCTTGGGGAAAGTGCTTAGAAATATGTAAATGTGCTTTCTATATTTTTAAGGGCAAACATCCCAAAGTGATGAAATTATAATATGACCATGGGAGGAAGGAATGGCACCTCAATCCCCAAAGTAGGTATCAGATGGTTAGTTATCCTTGTTTCTGGCTGAAACAGAACTATTTGGTGGTCAAATCTCTCCTTCTTAAATCTCTCTAAGAAAATAGCAATCCCATCTCCTGGCAGATCCAGATGCTTATTTCCAGAGATGAATGGACCCTTCCCTGAGCTGCCACCATCTCTGAATGTCCCCAGACTTACTATTAAATATTTCTCCTGCCCGTTGACTTGCACCGTGTTGATAGCATAGAAGGATTGTTCTCCTGGGTGCTCCCTGAGGGCCTGCAACCAAGGGCAGGCATGGATGAACAAAAGGATATTAAAGTGATGAAATACATACCCAAAAGGTGCCCCAACACCTCCATCCCCAGCAGGGCCTGCCTCCCTGATTTTTTGATGAGACCGTATGAGGCACTGTGGCTTTATCAGCCAAAATCTATAGAAAGATATAAACAGATCTATATATACCAGTGATGGTGAACCTTTTAGAGGTGGAGTGCTGGGCCACTCCTCCACCCTTCCACCCCATCCCTAACTGAGTGCTGTGCCCACCCTACCACCACCCACCCCTGCCATTCCCTTATCCCAGACAGGGGAGAGAGGAAGAGCTCCCACTGGGATACTGAGCAGAGGGAAAGTGAGGTATGTCCTCAGGTACATGGAGAAGGGGAAGGGAACAGCACTGCTCTGGATCCCTCTGGCTTTCTAGTAACAAACTCTGGTGGGCAATTGCAGGTGTGCTGCAGAGGGCTTTGTGTGCCCTTTTTGGCACACAATCCATAGGTTTGCCATCACAAGGCTATACAATGGGAAAAGGGACAAACTCACCTCTAAGTTCCTCCCAAGGAAAGCCTGTAGGAATGCTGACTTGCCTACACCCCGAGAACCAATCACTTTACAGAGAAAGACGTTCCTCTGAGTTTGTCCCTTTTCCAGGTCCATCTTCTTCTCTCGAGTGACTTTAGCAGAGAAAATACATGATACAGTCAGTAATCATGAAGGAGATCTCTATGATCCTCACGTTCCATGGGAACTAATGAGGCCTCCTACCTGTGATGGAATGTGTCTGAGAGTCTTGTTCACATAGGATAGGGTAACCCAGGTAACCAAGGTGCTCCAGGCAGTGGTGAACGTTCAGGTAGGCTACTAATCTGGGGAAGCAAGAAAGGAGAATGCAGCCAGTTATGAGGAACAAGAGAAGGCCTAGTGAAGTCTAAAGTGAACATGTGTTAAGGGGAATGGAGAGGGACTACGCTTACGTCCATTGGCAGAGGAATCCATGCAGGGAAAGCAGGCCTTTATCATTGGTGCATACCGTGTTGTAGAGTTCAGGGCCCCAAGGCAGAGAAGGGAATGGACTAAAGAAGCTCTGAAGCTCAGAAGGGGAGAGGGCTCCATCTTGGTCCTAGAAACACAAGCAGTGTCTCAAATGACCACCTTGAAAAGGGTGGGCCAATGCCACTATGGTGGCATAGTTGTGACTGGACTGTGTCAAGACTGGAGAGGGAGAATGGGAAAAGGGAATGTGTTTACGGTTTTTAGACAGAGGAATGGGAGAGACTGAAAAGAGGCATGAGAGACCTAGTGAAAAAAATAATGATGGCTGGGCTGGGTGAGCTTGAAGTGTATTCTTAATTCTCACCTTGTCATGCTTTTCAAACATCTTTTGCAAGAATTGGTAACCAAAGTGATTGAGCTCAGTGGTACAGCCAGGAGGAACACGGATCCTATAAGCGGAGAAGGAAATTGTTAGGGTGGCTGTGGGGTGGGGAGAAGAGGCCTGAAGCAGTTAACTACTTGATCAAATGTTTTGGGGAACTGATAACTCCTAAGTTATAGGTTCTACTTATCACAGCTCACCCCTAGCTGACCACTTAATAAATAGCTTATTTAGAACCTCATGCTCACCTAACTAAAGAGATTTCCCATCCAAATATGCACAGAAAAGTTATTCCTGACTTAGATCCATTTGAACTAAAGGAATCATGTTTATTCTTTTGTAAACCATCCCCCCATAAGAAGTGGGAAATCAATAGAAGGTGACTGGTGGGTAAAAGACTTTCTTAGCAAATATTGAGCCATGGAAGGTACAAGTTCACCAAGGCCAACATTACAGAGAAATTACTGCATTGCTTACCAGAAATGTTATTCTCTACAGGAGGATAGCTTACCACCTGCCCAGTTAAGTAAATTTGAACTCAGTATATTGCTTAATTGCCTACCTCTAAGGCAATGCTTCAGAAATACAGGTCACAGATAATTATAGCATGGCCCTGCCCTCTCCTTTCTAGAGAGGATATACCCTGGAGGTCCCCAAATCAGAAATGATTGTGGAATGTAGGCTGGGTTACATGATTTTCTTCCTGATTACAGAAATTTACTGTGTTTGGGCACTGAGCTAAGATGGCTGGGGAATAATAGCAGCAAACCCTAATTTGATTTTGCCATGGATTATTATGCCAATCAGGTTTTATATTTAAGATAGTGCTCAGATTTATTGTTTTGTTTGGAAACCATGAATATACCTGACTATCACTTCCACTGCCCCAACTATAACATGCCCACTTGATAAATATAATAGCTAAGATGACCCTAGGTGAATCACCAGGCAGGGAATATGGTATTCCTGGTACAAAAAAGTGACCAGGACCATCAGCTCCACACATTTAACTTGAAGGAGGTCCTCTTAGGTTTGAGTAATGGGATAACTCCACAGCAGTCCATCAGATTAATCAGAGAGGCCCAGAATCTGGCTTCTTAGGACAAACAAAGCCTAGCATGGTTCTCTAGCTCCATCCCCTTCAGACCTCAGAGTGTCACATACAGTGGATGAAGATAGTCATCAGTCAGCTCCAGCTCATCGTCATAGCCAAAGCGGCGTAGGATGGTCCAGGTGGTCTCATGACGGCCCCTCTGAATGAAGAGGGTATTCAGAAAGAGGAAGCCTGGAGGAGAAGTTGGGGGTAGCATTCAGAAGAGCAATATCTATCTAGGAAACCCTTTCAGATCCATTATAGAACCTCTGGAACTCAGGGATAAGACAAGCAGTTGGATCTAGCTGAATGGATTAAGCAATACACTGGACTTCAGGAGGTCTGGAATTCATTCCTGTCTAATTCTTCACTCACTATGACCTTGGGCAAGTCAACTAACCTTTTGGGACCTCATTAAAAGCATTATGAGCTTTAAAAAAATAATTCAAGGCATCAAGGTTGTAGAGAGCTCTGTGTATACCAGCCTGAGCTTAAAGCAGAATCAGGTAATATAACAAGATAGTAAAGGCATCTTCCTGTCTGTCTGGATTCCTGGTGTGGACAACCTGATGGGAAGTTCCTTCAATAAGGAATAAAGGGGCAGTGGCAGCAGGGTAGCTCAGTGGATTGAGAACCAGGCCGAGAGATGGGAGGTCCTAGTTTCAAATCTGGCCTCAGACATTTCCTGTGTGCCTGGGCAAGGCACTTAACCCCCACTGCCTAACTCTCCACTCTTCTGCTTTGGAACAAATACATAGTAACTAATTCTAAGGAAGAAGGTAAGGGTTAAAAAAAAAAAGGATTAAGGGGAACATACATTCAAGTCAAAAATTACCATCCAAGCTCAGCCCATCATCCTTCACACCATCTGCTGTATTCTTACACACCACCATCTTCACATCCTCCAAGGCTTGAGGGGCCAAAGGATTTCCAAAACATGATTTCTGACCACAAGAGAAATGCAAATGGAAGATCAAGAAAATGGGGGAGGCAAGATCTTCAGCCCAAATGCTGCACAGAAAATCATGCACATATCCAGCTAGATAAACCCTGAGCTTCTATCAGAGGACTAGTTGTAAGGTCAGGAAAAGGAATTAGTAAGATTTGTTCCAAGTGAATGTGACAAGGTAGGAACAGAAAGTTGAAAATACCAAAATGCTTAAGAAGATGCTTCTAATGTGGCAATAGCCCCTACTGTCATAATCCCTCCAGCACTCACCTGAAAGTAATTGAGCTCATCATCACTCAGCACCTGGTTGTTGTCCTGATCGGAGAGTCTGAAGATGCGAGTGAGTGCTTGAGCACAAGCTGGCCTTAGCTGTGAAGAAATAAACTGAAACCTGTTCACCTAGCAAAGTCACATGAAGCCAACCCCCACAACACATAGAAGCCTAACATTCCTGGAAGTGCTGAGAAACAAGAATTAGAGAGGATCTTTTTCTTATCTACTTTCTATTATCCACTTGGTGAATTAGTCAAACTGTGCTTCTCTACCCACTGCTCCCATCATTCTATTTTTTGCCAGTCTTCAGAAAAGCAGATGGGGTAAAAAAACCAAGAAGATATCGATATCTATCTCTTTTATTCTGGGAGCAGCTCAAGCAAGGGCTGGGTAGGAAAAGAAGCAGAACTCTGGGTTAAAACCAGGTCTGAGCAGTATAAGCTTTCAATAACATATGGTTCAATTGACCCCTACTGGTACAAATGGCTGTGTTCCCTTGGATAGCATCTGTGACCTGTATCACCAAACACCATGGTTGCTGAAAGGATACAAGTGAAATGTGCAAAACTATCCCCTGAAGGATCCAATGTGAATTAATGTTGTATGATGGGAGCCAAAAAAAATGGTACCATTAGGTGTCTCAGGGAATAAAGAGGAAGGTCTGTTTCCTAGGCCCAGGGGAACCTTTAGTTTGTAGGACTCAGTTTTGAGCTTTTGGTCCATGTTAAGTCAAATATAAATTGGCCAACAGCTAACCAGAAAAAGCACTGGATATTACAGTTAGCAGATCTGGGTTCTAATTCCAGGTATGCACTAACTCACAAGGCAAGTCTTTTCCTCTGTTTCCTCTTCTGTAAAATAAGTTGATTAGCTGGAAAGACTTACATGAACTGATACAAATTGAAGCCAGCAGAACCAGGAGACCACTGTGCATAATAAGGGCAATATTATACAATGATCAACTGTGAATGACTTAGCTATTCTCAACAATACAAAGATCCAAGACAATTCTGAAGGGTCTATGATGAAAAATGCTATCCACTTTCAGAGAAAGAACTGATGGAATCTGAATACAGATCAAAGTGTACTTTTTTTTTAACCTTATTTTAAAATATTTTTGTCTGTTTTCTTTCACAATATGACTGATATGGAAATATGTTCTGCATGACTGAAACACGTATAGTCTTTATCAAATTGTCTTCTCAGTGAGGAAGGGAAGGAGAGAATTTGAAACTCAAAATTGCAAAACTGAAGGTTAAAAATTTGTTTTTCTACATGTAATTAGAAAAAAAATTAGAAAGGCAAAAAAGAAAGTTGATTAGATAAGGTCACTAAAAGCCTTTCTGGGTCTGACATCTGATCAAAGGACTCTATACTGACATAAGCTGCCTTTTTCCTGAATCATCCTTAAAGACTTGAAAGAAGAAATATGAAAGGATTTGTAGGGGAATGATCAGTGGTCAAGATTTATACATATTTGACTTCAAAGTGGAAGCCAAACCCAGGTACCTTCACATAGATAATCCACATTCTCACCTGCTTCTCCTCTGGATCATACAAAGGGGCTGTAGGGTGCAAAACTGCCTTTTGAGCATAATAGAACAGTTCTGATATGTTTTTCAAGTTCTTGGCAGAACACTAGGAGAAATCCAACAAAACAGAATATGAGGAGAAACATCTATTCAAGATTCCAGAAGATGGGCCTGGAGTCAGGAGGAATCAAATCAGAGATCCCATTCAAGAACAAAACTAATTGTAATATAGAACTGCTGCCATAAGTACTCTTGTTAATGTCAAGACACAACTTTCCTCAGAATTGTTCCTTCCCCAGCCCTGAAAATTGGAACAATTCATTTGATTCAAAGTCATGGCAGGGAAGAAGCATGCTGAATACACATAAGGATGACCTCTCCATTATCAAGGAGAAATTCTGAACTCTGGCCTGACATTTAAATCTCTTTCTAAACTGGCTCCAAACTTCTTTTCTAGTCTTACTTCCCACAATCCCCCACTGAGAAATTCTTCAGTGAAGCAAATTATTCAACTTCCCTCCAAAATGCCTTGCAGTCCTATTTCTTTTTACTTGGATTGTTTCCCTTTCTACCAACTGGATACTGTCCTCTCTCCTTCCCACTAGCTCTAATCTTGTCCATTCATAAATGCCCAGCTCAAATCTCCATTTCCTACATGAAGTTTTACCTGAACATACCAGCTGATGATTTTTCCTCTCATTTTTACAATAGAATTAAAACAAATTCCTGATTCCTACACCCTTTTTTGGTTCTCTAATTTGCTGCTTGTAGTATTTTTCTTTATATGTCTTATCCTTCCACTAAACTACAAGCATCCTAAAGGCAGACACTGTGACTTTCTGGATCTTCTATGGTCCCAAAACAGTGCTAGTACAGAGGAAATCAAAACCATTACACCTGGATTTCTGGAGAAATCCCAGATCTAATATATATCCTTTTAAATCACCAGATTCCTTCACTATTTTTTACTATCCCTGTTTAAGGAGCAGTAATTGGAAACAAATCATTTGAGAGAAGCTCCCTAGAGGGGGATGGGCTATGCTCTCATATAATTCTACTTGTTCTTTATGGCTTCTCTGGTCCTGGCCTGTCACTCACCTCTACACAGGTCTCTATCTCAGAAAACTGGTTCATTATTGGCAGAATGGTCTCCATGGAGCTCCCAGAGCGTAGGTCTGACTTGTTCCCTACTAGAATAATAGGGATTCTGGGAAGATAATGAGAAGTAGAAGTTTTACAGAGGGGAAGAATTAGGGACCATTCCATAACAAATAAGTCTGACCCATGTACAGATGACATAAAGGGTTGTGCTTGGAATACATACCACAGAGCCACCTCCCACCCATTTCAGAGAAATCACACTTAGTACCTGGGCCCTTTTTCTGATCTTCCATTCACCAATGGAATCCACTTTGTTCTGATCTGAAAAATAATTTCCCGCCCAACATTCAAAAACACATTTATTGAGTACCTACCATGAGACAGTGTCAAGGAGACACAAAGATAAGTAAGAGATTTTACTCCACAGAAGTTTTTTTTTTCCTAGTACTAGAGATAAGGGAGTGATATACAAACTGTGATTTCACTGGAATTCTGAAGGATGGAATTTCCTCTGCTAATGCTGATTAGAATCTAAAACTTCAGTCTTAAAAGCTGCCTACAACAATGGTATCCAATTCAAATAGGAACAGATCTCTGCAGCTGCATATAGATTTATAAAACCATAAATTAACATTATTTATGTTATCTAATTTGTAAAACACTTTCAAATTACAGTTTAATCTGATTCTGGTAGCAATCTGGAATTATGGCCCTCTGACACCTCTAGTCCATAAGTTAAATGCTTTTGCCCAGGGTCACAAAAATAGTTTGTCAGAAGCAGGACTTGAACTCAGGTCTTCTGAATTCTGAGACCAGATTTTTATTCACTATACCATTCTGACTCTTAATTGGAGAGATGTGAACAAATAACTATAATAATAAGGTTCATGGGAGAGATTTACTTTCAGATGGAGTAAATCAAGGAAAATTTAATAATGAGGGTTTGAGCCATATCTGAGCCAATACCATGAGAGCCAAACAGACCAATAAGACACACCCAGCTGTGCCCTGGGCAAAAACACATGCATTAGCTCCAAATTGTCAATCTGGGAAGCAGCCTACAAGGGAAACCTTGCAAAATAGACCCTTATACACTTGCTGCCCACCCCCCCACCCCCCACCCCCGTAAGTAATGGTTTATTACAGATGGCAAAGAAAATAAAATTCACTACCTACATTCTTTCTAGAGAAGAGGGCAGATAATATAAAATACAAAATAGCAATGCTCTAGTCCTTACAATCAGCACTATAATATTGGATATTATGGAAGTGGTTATGCAGTATGTGAATTATATGCATTTCTCCCCTCCCTTTTAGCCTTTAGGAATTTCATTGCTTTTTAACATCTTAAAGCTACAGGGGAAAGAAAAAGGGATATAGATAGTGTTTATATTTCCCATTACAATAGGGAGAATTTCTACTTTTGGTTGGCTTTAGTGAAATAGATTTTAAAATTACTGATAAAATGAGATTTGATGATTCTCTGTAATTTCAATCATCCAAGTTGTTGTGGCTCCAATAACAACAGATGGGGAGGTAGCTATTTTGGCAAGGATTCTATAAAAGACTGTGAGGAATAACTTAATCAAAGATTTCCCTTAATGCCTACATATGAATCTAATTGCTCTTTCATTGGACTGTACATAACTCTAAGATGGGGCTTCTGTTTTCCTTTCTTTGTAGGTCCTCAGCAACAGTCTGAAGCTGAAAGCTACTCTCTTACCTTCTCAATGGTGGAATCCTCAGAGACGTCATATACCATGCATACCACATTTGCCTGCATAAAGGATCCAGAGTGGGAATGGGGAGAAATTAGAAGCTGGACCATCTAATGCTCCTCCTAGAACAGGGAGATCTTCACTCCTATAAAATCTTCCCATCTATCTCTTTCTCTATTCAGTCTCAGGCCACTACATTTCCAGCCCTTCTGCCCAAGTGTTGCTAGGCTCAGTTCAGGAGTTGAGACCACTCCCCTGATTGGTATGCTATTCATAGTCCATAAACAATGAAAGATGGTTCTAATAAGCAGAATGACAGTGCATTAAGGCACCAAAGCCAGTCCCTTTTATGAAGAAAGCCTCTCTCTAGCCTGCATCATATAAGGCTCATGCCCTAGAATCTTAGCATGTTAGGAATGGAAGAGGCTTCATTGTTTACCTAAATCTAATTCTGTTCACAATAGGAATGGGAATCTCATCGAAGTCCTGAAAAAAGTGAAGGGACTTACCCAAAGTTATAAAAAAAGTAAATGGCAAAGCCATAATGAGAACCAGGGCTCTGGATTTCTGTTTTGTTGTTTTTTCACCATATTCTACCACTTTGGCTATTCCTATTCCCCATTTTATCCCATAGTTCATAATCTCAATCTCACCTTGTGAATTTCATCCTGTAGTTCTTCCTCTGTCTGTTCTGTTTCTGAAATTAAAAAACACCATTACCCACTGCTAAATCATCCTCTTATACTTGTACCTAGATAAACACTCAAGACAGAAGAGTGTAGGGTGATTTCTGCTGAAGGAGCTACTCTGTGAGCAGAATATTTGGGCTGGAGTGTTTTCCCAGGACCACTTGGAGGAAGGGACCTACCTGAGTAATCAACAATATGGGTGGGCACCTTCTCAGGAGTCACATCAGCTGGAATTGTGATCTCTTCAGCTCTAGGGGGAACCTTAGAAAAAACAAGTATTCACACGAGGGCAGAGAAGATTTGTGGGAATAGAGGAATAGGATTCCACAATGAGGATGGGATACACCAGTAAGAAATAAAAAGATTTGGAACTTCTGCTAGTCACAAGATTGTGGCCAAGGTCCTAAAGTATTAGGCCCCAAGGCCAGATAACATAAAACCCTTTCTACACACCAATCATTGTCTACAAATGACTAAAGCCACTGTTCCAGAGGTCAACTCATACCTTTTCCTTTATGATTCAGGAAAAATATGTTGGGAAATATTTAGCAGCTTAGCTGCTTGATTTCATCAATTCCCTTAATGTCAGCACTGAAGTAAAAAATTATGCTTGGAAAAAATGGTGACAGTTACCTGGCCTGGGAATCTACAAGTTACTTCTACTACATGGAAGTGAGAGAAGAAATGACATTGATCCATAACACCATTATTAGTACCCTTTAAGCACTATAAGGGATGGAGTCAAATGACATTTTCTTTTTTTTTAAAGTTTATTTAATTAATTTAAAATATTTATCCATAGTTACATGAATCAAGTTCTTTCCCTCCCTTCCTCCTACCCCACTCCCTAAGCCAATGAGCAATTCCACTAGGTTTTATGCATGTCATCCAATGACATTTTCATGTCTTATCATAATCCTCCAGAAAAAGGAAAAAATTAGCCTACCTCATTGTCATGACAAAGGAATACCCAGTTATAACCAGAAAGGACCTGAAAGGTCCTTTATTGGCTTCCATACCCCCCACCCCCCCCATTACAGATAAGGAAAGCATTACAAAGAGATTACTTGCCTATGGCAGAGCCATGATTCAAACTTGGGTCCTTGAACTCCAAAGTCAATGTTTCTTCCACTGGAACACAAACTGTCCTCCTACCACAAGGTTGTCTTCTCCAATTTAGCCACTACCCTACTCAAGAAGCTTCTCTATTTGTCTCTAGAATAAACACTTACAACTCTTCCCCATTTGGCTCCAACTGACCTTTTTAAGGTCACACATTACTCCCATGATGTACTCTATGATCCAGCTAAACTGATATACTTGCTGGTCTTGTGGACATTTCAGCTCCATGCCTTTTCATATTACATCCCTGGAAGACTCGCCTATCTCATTTCTACATCTCAGAATATCTTTTGTCTCTGTTCAAGGTGTAGTTTAAGAGCCACTTCATTTAAGAAGTTTTTTCTTATTTCCCCAATTGCTAGTCATTTCCCTGGGCCCCACCAAATAACTCTGTATTTTGTATATGTCATGTATTCATAAGTATGGTGTATGTCTAATAGAATGGAAGCTCACTGAGAGTAGGGACTGTCTCATTGTAGTCTTTGTAATTCCGAGTGCCTATCTAAGCATGTAGTCCTTAGCAGGTGCTTAATAAAGCTTTGTTGATTAACTGAAGTTTCTGTTGTACTCATTACCTGCCTCTATTCTTTTTTTACTTTTTACACCCTTAAGACACAGAAATTCACGGTCAGTGACTACAGAGAAGTGGATGGCAGAAATACAAAAGAAAATCAAGATAGCATAAGCTTTAGGGAAGTCATCATCTTACTGTCTGAGAACTGTGGTATAATAGTTTCTGTAGTTCTATGCATATCACAAGCAAATGAATGAAAATGAGGTCTTCCTAATTCATTCATTGGACCTGTGATCCTATGTAAACACCTTGAAGACGGCTGTTTGAGAGTTCCTGTGGCTAATACAGTGAGCTGCTTATGGCTAAATCGGTCATTCCTCTCCCAGTAATCTCTGGAGGTAGCCCTCTCAGTCAAGAGCATTGACAGTTTCTCAAAGGACAAAGACTTAAATCCAAGGAACACAAAGCAGCTAATCTCAGCCTCTTCACACAAAGCAGCTAATCTCCAACCCAGGGTAAGAGAAAAAAAAATACTAGGCTAGCAAAGACTTAAAACTCCTTCACTGCCCAGAAGAGGAAACCGTGGGCTCAGGGATGTAAAGTGACTCCTAGCAAGGAAATTAAGTCCGTGGTTTCTATGTGTTAATGTCAGAATTATCATTCAGGCCTTTCCATTCCAAGGCAGCATTTGTTTTACCAGACCAATGGGAAGACCTGAGCTCAAGTACTAGTCTGGCTACTCTCTCACTGTTTGTCTCTGTGTCCCTTTCTGGTCAGTAACTGGATGATTTTTAATGTTTGTTTTTTTTTCATGCCTAAAGTTCTAAGACCCACTTATGCCCCCTAGAGCTTCGTCCCCACCTACCTGACTCTGTCCCTCTCCAGGTCTCTGGGTGCCGGCGCCCTTTCATTTCGGGGGTCACAAAGCTGTCATGGAGCTCGAAGGGGATGGGGGGGGGGGGGAAGCAAAGGACCAAGGAGCCTCCAGTGGTGCTACCATGGCCCCGGGGTGAAGGAGTGCTCGCCCCGCCCGAGCCAGTCCCGCTGCTGGACAGCTGCCCTCCCAGGATGGCCTTCCCCCTCCCCATCCACCACCACCACCCCGCCCCCAGAGGCTCGGGTCCTCCCTACACGAAGCCAACCGCAGCGTGTAGTCTAAGTGCCGGACCAGTCCTGCCGCTTTTCTGGGCCTGGAAGCTCCCTCCTAGAGCCTCAGTTTCGCGCCTAGTAAAGTAGGGGCAGGAATGCACTTACCTCCTCAGGGAACTCCTCGCCCACAAGGGCCATGATCAGGGAGGTCTTCCCCACCTGGGCTGCGGGAGGAGGCACGGGGGAGAAAAAGGGGGCAGGGAAAGGTGGAAAGGGTCAGCGCTGCGCCCTCCCCGGTCCGCGCCCAAGGTCACACGGGAGCCCTGCCACCTCCCCCCACCCCTCCAGGCCGCAAGTGCCCCGGGCTGACTGAACTCCGTCTCACCCTCGCCCAGCAGCAGGATCCGCACGTCCCGCTTCATGGTCCCAGCCGAGACTGCGGCTGCCTCTCAGCCGGCCGCTGACTCCCCTCAGCCCGCACTTCCGGCCTAGCTTCTGCCCGGCCCGCCGAGAAGCCCCAGAGAGCATCGGGGAGTCAGCGGCCTAGAGCGGCCCCAGACAGCCGCCGCACTATTGCAGCGCGCCCCCTCGTGCTCTGCGGTGGGCACTGCACCCAGCCCGTCAACGCTGGCCTTCCTGGAGGATATCGGCACCCCCATCCCCACTGCATCCAGGCAGTCCCGTGAGTGTCCAAGCAGGCCTCAGAAATGAAGCAGGTGGGAACTGATTTTATGGAAAATGCATATTTTAAAAGGCCAAAAAAAACAGAGAATGCTAGACTTGGGAGTTAGGGCAGTGGGGTCTTCATGAGCTGCTTGGCCATGGGAATTTGCTGCTATTGATTCACTTTCCCTGTCCTATGCTGACCCCATTTGGGGTTTTCTTGGCAAACATACTGAAGGGTTTGCCATTCCCTTCCACTCATTTTAAAGATGAGGAAACAGGCAAACTCGCTAAGTGACTTGTCCAGGGTCAGCAGCTAGTGTCTGAGGCCAGACCGGAACTCAGGAAGATGAGTTCCTGACTCCAGCCCTGGCATTCTCTCCACTGTGCCACCTAGCTGCCATGGGGAAGATCATTTCAAAACAACAGCCATGACCCTGCTAGGTGACTGCCTGGGACTTTACCCAGAAACCTGATGGGCACATGGAGGGAGCTGGATGGGGGTTGTTGGGAATGGCAGGCTTGACCATGGACCAGCATGCCTTCCTAGGAGGGAGCACCTAACTTCTCAGCCTTGTGATTTCATATATAAGACAGGGAACATAGAAGGGAGAGGAGAAAGGGAGCAAAAAGCTGAGGTTCTGAGCAATTAGGGAGGGGTCCTCACTATAACCACTGGCTTCTTCCGGCCAGCCCTGGATCTTATCCCTCGGGTTGGAGTAAAAATGTTTACTCTTCCTTAGAATGGATCAGGTGGACAAGTGCTATGGCCCTGATCTCCAGGAAGGGAAAGAACAGCCTGGACCTGAGAAAAGAACACAGTCACCTAAGTTCTCCAGCAAGGTGCTGACTCAACAACCGAGGCTTACAGCCAGACTGCAAACATCCACTTTTATTTCAAAACTGTACAAGTGTAGAAACATTTAAAAAAAAACCCTAGAGATAAAAGGGCAGCAAGTATTTTACACATTTCCACAGCACTCAAATCAACAGCTTTGGCCCATTTGATGTGTAAAAATTGTTTCCTGGCTCAGCATCAAGTCTTGCACGCCAACCCACAGTTTAAGACCTTGAAAATGGATCTTTTGGTAAAAATATATATTGAAACTCACACACATACATATAAAAACACAGGCCCACTTAACACAGGCCCTAAACAAAGGCACACGGCAATAAGTTGGGCTGCCCTGTTATCAGAGCATGTTTTCCTTTGGGAGCAGTTTTTCTGGGGAGACAGATCATTGAAAATGATTGGGGGAGGGGCTAGGACTTCAGGCTCTGGAACAGGAATGTCCTAGGGCAGGAATGGGCCAATACCTCTATGTACCTGACTAGTAGATATGGCTTTTACCCTGGCAAGGAAAGTGGTCCAGCCTCCTCACCCTATACACTGGGTTTAATCAAACAGGTCTATGAAGAATCAGTTCTCAGGCCCTGCCTGCAGCTGACTTGCTTCATCCTGGAAGGATTTTTTTTAAAAAGAGCTACGTGATTTATGGAACAAATGTGGACTGAGTCACAGTAGGATCAGCAAACTAGATGGAAGAGTCCCCTGGGGACTGGAAGTCTATCTGGCTATCTGAGGTCTTAGAGGAATGTCCTTGGCTTTTCTGGATGCTGCTGCTTCTGGGCCCAGAACCTCCCACACAAGAATTTCATTGTAGGCTGCCGTGAAGAGCAGTTTGCCAGATGGTGTGAATCTGCAGAGGTGGACAGTATCATTGTGCCCCACAAAGTCTTGCTCAGTCTTCGACATGCAGTCAATGAGTCTCAGCAATCGCTCTGGGGGGACATAAGGGTGCAGAGCTGGGTCTCAAGACTCTTGCCTTGGGAGCTATGCTATCATTACCTTATGGTGGCCTCAGAAAGCAGCAAAGGAAGAGCACTCAAACTGTATTATCACAATTCAATGGCTTAAAGATTGTTTTTCTAATCTCTGAGTCTGACGCTAACTGAGAGTTAGGGTTATAACTTTCCCTAAAAATGCACCCATCCCAGCCTCCTTCCTTCCATTATTTTGATGCAGAGGCCTTCAGAAGCAAGCATTTCAGGGGCCAGCTGGATAGGTCAGTGGATTGAGAGCCAGGCCTAGAGATGGGAGGTCCTAGGTTCAAATTTGGCTTCAGACACATCCTAACTGTGACCCTGTGCAAGTCACATAACCCCCACTGCCTAGCCCTTACCACTTCTGCCTTAGAACCAATACACAGTATGGATTCTAAGACAGAAGGTAAGGGTTTAAAAAACATATATATAGCAAGCATTTCATCATGGAAAGTCTGGCAGTGGATCTGGTAATTTTCCCATCCATACTTCCCTTATCAACTCACTATTCCCTTTTCCATAGAGGCCCTTCCGAACCTTTTCATCCCTTTTCAAACCTCCCAAGGCTCTCCTTCCCCCTACCCTCTCAGCAGAGAATCTATTCTCCTATTTTACAGAAACAATTGAGGCTGTTTACTATGAGTTTCCTTTCTTATCATTTATCACTAAGGTAACTTCTGGGTTCTCTTCCATCACTGTTGTTTTTTTAAACCCTTACCTTCTGTCTTAGAATCAATACTAAGTATCAGTTCCAAGACAGAAGAGCAATAAGGGCTAGGCAATGGAGGTTAAGTGACTTGCCCAGGATCACATAGCTAAGAAGTGTCTGAGGCCAGATCTGAACCCAGGACCTCCCATCTCTGGGCCTGAGCCATATAGCTGCCCCTCCTCTTTCGCACTTGTTTCATATGATGAATTGGGTCTTACTCCTTACCAAGGCTAACCCTTCTACTTGTTCAAGAGATCCCAGACCATCCTGTCTCTTTCAAAAGACTGCTCCCTCTTCTAACCCTGCTTTCTCATTTATTTCAATCTCTCTCTACTAGCTGACTTCCCAATGCCTACAAACATGTTGATTTCCATATTTCGAGTACAGGTTCAGGTCAGAGACCTCATTTCCTATCCCAGCTTTGCAGCTGTGGGAGAACTTACCACAGTATCCAATAGCTATCAGGGGTGATCCTGGGGACACGCCGAGGGAAGTCGAGAAGTAAGACAAAGGGATCTTCTCTACAACCTGCAGACCAAAGGAGAGGGTGACACTAGGTTGGGCCAACAGGCAGTAGAGCAGTTGCTGCACTGATGCCACCAAGAGGGAGGATCAGGGTGCTGAGGAGGACCTTTTTGTTCAGTACTGCTGGCTCCAGAGTCTGTGCTGTGTTTGGGCATGTACCATGAAGGCCCAAATTCTGAGAACTTAAAGCCTGAGGTAAGAAATGGTATCTTATTTCACTTCTCGGCCTGCTTCATTATTTTCAAACCCACCTAACCCCAGACCGTGGTGCTGTGGGACATGAGTGCCCTGTCTCACAGCCTGAGAAAGGCTGTAATCTATTTCATGCTATTCCCCAAATGGATCTGTGGCTCAGAGTTCATGTAGATACCTGTTTCTGATGGAAGTTGTAGAAGAGGACTTCCTCTTTCAATCCAAAGCCTACATAAACCAGCATGTTGCTATTCCAAGGGCAGAAGGCAGCTAGAGAAGGAGGCAAGTTGGTAGGTGTCTATAGGGAAAAGTCAAGAATGAGAGAACTCAGGAGAGATCAGTGGGGTCTCAGAGAAAACAACCAGGCAAAACAAACACTCTCTTACCTTTGGACTGGTGGGTGCTGGAAAGCTTAGCCAATCGACAAGCTCACATTTGTCCCTGAGCCATTCTGAAGCCCAGATGCTAACTCTCTGGTCTGCACTGACAGCCAGCCACAGCTCTCCTCCTTCCAAACCAAAGTTATAGTACTAGAGTGAAGGAAAGACAACTGTTATACACCCTCAAGAGTTAGAAATAGGATACACTGAGGCTCTTCCATGGGTTAAGCCTCCACCTCCCTGTCACTAATTGTTCTTTTATTTATTTAAAACATTTTTATATTCAGTTCCAAATTCTCTCCCTCCATCCTGCCCCTCCCCTATCCACTGAGAAGACAAAAAATACAATATTCACTATTCAGATGAAGTTGTCCAAAACACTGGCCATACTGTCAGTTATAGCTCACCAGGCTGATGTGAGGCTCCATTTTTCAGGTGGCTCTGAATCAGACCAGGCATCAGTGCTAAAGCTCAACCTCTATTGACCATTATTACCAGACCATACCTCTTTGCTTTTGCTCTGGATCACAGTGATAGGAGAGCCTTGGTGGTCCTTCAGCACCTGTATAGTAATTCCTGTCCTAGAGCTGCTCACAGCCACAATTCCATCTTTGTCTCCAGAAATAATGGTCTGACCTGCAAGTCCAAAATGATGGAAAGACTATAGCTCTCACAGCACAGTGACCTTGGATAGGAGCAGGAGGAGTACCCAAACCAAAGTGGAAAACTAGGCTGCCAGAAAGCAGATGTAAAAGAAAATTCTTTTTGTGAGGAATGGAAACAGATGTCTGCCTACAAGAATGAATAGTTGTACCAGTAGCATTCTGTTAAGTAAAGATACCTGGCAATGGCAGTTTTAAACTTTGATGATCACTTGTTGGGTATGTTCTAGTGGGGATTCCTTTCATATATGCATTTGACTAGATGGTCCCTGAGGTTTCTTTTAATTCACAAGTTCTGTAGTAATTCTATAACTCCATTCTAGTTCCCTTTACAACACTTGGGGAAAATTATCAGCTCCCTCTTCTCCCTTTCTGCCTTACTCCTTTCTTTTCTGGCTTGAATCTGGCATCTCTGGTAGGGCTTTATCTGCTGGTCATTCCTAGTTTGTCTAATTCTATGGAGGCTAGATTACTTAGAGCACTGTCCATGGTCCTTAGAGGCCATCCCAGAACATAGAATTTTAAAACCTAAAAGAATCTACACACATTGTAACTTGTTGGAATGTATTGTTCTGGAGATATTGGGACTTTTATAGAATTTTAGGAATTAGATGTTAAAGGAAAAACCAATAGTTTTATACAATGTAGAATATGTTTAAAAATCTTTTATAGTTATTGTATTTTTGCTTACATCTATGTGTGTCTTCACACAGAGTCATGCCATTTGCTATGCTCTACTTTCATACTTAGAAACTCTGACAAGTAAGAGAAACTGAGAACTGGAAAGAACTAAAAGAGGTCAGAAGAGAAAGGGCAATGTATGTAAAACTAAGAGAAGAGATGAGTTAATATGAGAGCCAAAAAGAAGACTAAAGTAGAATCAGAGGTCAGAAAATAAGATTTAAGTGGCAACTGAGAAGGCTAACTAAGGCCTAAAAATGTTCATATTGTAAAAATGTTCATATCGATTGCAGACAAATGCATACCCCCCAGAACAAGAAACTAGGTAAGAGCTACATGTAATCTCATGTAAAAGAAGTAGTGGAAAGGTTTGGCCCTTTAAAAAAAAATTATCGAATTTGTAGCTAGAATAGACTTCTTTGATTTTTATTGAAATTAATTTTAAAAGTTTCATTTATTATTTTTAAAGTAAATTTTTTAGTTGCTATGACCACAATAGAGCATACCTCTGATAAGTGTGATGGTTGGGGAATGCAATGTTCTTGTTAAATGATAGCTAATTCATCTATACTCTAAAATTTCTTGTTTATGTTACTCCCCTAGAGCTCTGGTGATCTTCAGCTTCAGAAAACTTTATTATTTTATTATCTAGAAAGCAGATCAAAGTATCCCACACATTAGAAACCTGTTTTAACAGGGAGAAAAAGTTTCTTATAATTTTCACTTAAAAAAAAGGATAAACTCAGAAAAAAAATAAAACCTTCTCCTAAAAACTGACATGGGCATAAAGTTGACAACTTTATAAACTCATGAGTTATAATAGTTATTTACAAAAATAGTTCAATGAAAAAATCAAACTAGAAAACTAGAGATGTTGCTATAAAACAGTGTGACAATTGTAGAATACTTCTTAAATTAATTGAAAGTATAAGACATTTCCAAAGATGGCTTATTAGACAAAAGTATGAATATATGACACTGTAGCAGAAAGTATACTGGAGTCAGAGGTCAGAAAATCTTGCTAGGGCAAAAATGATGGGAAACTTGGAAAAAAGTTACTAATCCATCTGAGGATGTATGGTAGGAAAAGAAACTGGGTATAATATTTCATGCACCTTACATTTCCAAAGAGTAGATTTAAAAGATCTCTGAAAAGGAACAGGTGAAATCTCATCACTTAAAATTCTTCATAGGGAAAGGGGTGGCTAGGTGACTTAGTGGACAGAGAACTAGAACTGCAGATGGAAGGTCCTAGGTTCAAAGCTGACTTCAAACACTTCCTAGCTGTGTGATTTTGAGCAAGTCACTTAACCCCAAATGCCTAATCCTTACTGCACTTCTGCCTTAGAACTGATACTGAAGATAAGGGTTTAAAAATAGAAAAGGAAGAAAAAGAAAATGAACCACATTAAATTTTGATGGAGAAATTCAGAAAAAGCCACATTGAATCCTTTGTCCAGCCCAGTTTAGCACAGGGAGACAGGCAAGGAGGTCTGTGAATGCTGGAGACAGGGGTTGGACCAAAAGCACTCAGTAGATGGAGCCCATGTACACTCCAGTGCCCCAAAAGAGGCTGTGTACTAGGGCAAGAAGTCCCAGCCTGGTCACCCCAAGACCCATTCAGGAGCACCACCATGGTAACAGTACCAACTGGCAACTTTGTTGCCCACCACCCAGTTCTGGGTCACAAAAAAAGGAGGCCTGTGCAAGATGATAGAGAAGCCTTTAGTGATGTGTGAAGAAAAGAAAACTTAGATAAGCAAGTAGTAACAATTTGGCTCAGACCACAAACTCAGAGTGGGGTTTTACTTCCAGCATCTAACCTAGCCTGTAGAAAAATAACCAAGGCACAATTCCTAGACTAAAAGGGAGCCTATAATTCTACCACTCTGAACAAATACTTTTCCAGTGATCGACAGGGGGCAGAGTCTAGCAGAAGTTTTCTCTTGCAGAGACTAAAACACAGGTCAGGACCTAACAAAGGTCACATCAGGTGGCTTGCAATCAGCCTTTGCCCTGGATCAGACCATGCTGAGAGCAATGAAAGCTTGCAGGTTCCCCCACTGTCCCTGAGATACAAGAATGCAGCAGTAGGAGCTGCCCAGACCTATCCTCCAGAAATGTGGCAGAGTATAGCCCTAAATATAAGGCAAAAATGGGCAGTAAATGAAAGACAATGCAATAGATAGCTCCAATGTTGGAATTTGTTTGATGCTGTCTCTAATTAAAACTGAGAAAATTTAAAGAATGCCAAGAATTGTGCTCTTTCTTAATGTCTTTTTTTTTTACCCCTATCTTCCATCTTAGAATCAATGTATATTGGTTCTAAGGCAGAAGAGTGGTAAGGCTAGGCAATGAGGGTTAAGTGACTTGCCCAAGGTCATACAATTAAGTACCTGAGGTCAAATTTGAACCCAGGACCTCCTGTCTCTAGGCCTGGCTCTCTATCCAATAAGCCACCTAGCTGCCCCCCCCCCCAATGCCTTTTTGAATGAACATGTGCAAGCTACTATTCAACTTTTCCTATTTCAATTAGATTTCTTGTAGCTATTTTATTTTATTATGGAGAAAAGATGTAATGATCTATTTTATGGACATTTTTAATCTGAAAGCAGAAAAACTTTTGCTTTAGTTGTAAAGAAGGGAACACAGGATAAAGTATTTGGTTTGATTTTTCTTTCATTATACACAGCTTCTGAACATCTAATTGTTTTCAGTTGTCTACATAAAATGCTTCTATAAAAAAATAGTCTGAAGTCAAGATATAGGATAAAGAATGGACAAACCAAAAAAGAATCCCATTAGTATGAGGTATTATGGTGGCAAGATTGCTCAAGAAATACAAGCAGAACACAAGAATGACTCCCAAGACATCTACTAGCAGTACTCCACAAGAAAACACCGATTGGGCTTAAACTCAACTAAAATTCCTGGAAGATGAAGCAAGGTTTAAAAAAAAGGTCAAAAATATTTTTAAATGTAATGAGAATACTTGAGAACAAAACTGGAAAAGAAATTGGAGCAATGAAAGAAAGAATTGGGAAGGGAATTAACAGTTTAGTGCAAGAGATACAAAATTTTGCTCAAGCCACAAAGTCCCTGAAAATTAAAATGGATCAAATAGAAGCCAAGGACTCCTTAAAACAAGAAATTTTAAACCAAGTCAAAGGCTGAAAAACAAAAAACAACAACAAAAAAAAAACAGAAAAAATATAGGGTATCTCAAAGCAAAAACAACCAATCTATAAAATAGAGAAATTTTTTTTGAATAATTGTATTATTTAAATACAATGATTAATAAAAGAGCTTAGATATCTTATTTTAAGAAATCTTAAAAGAAAATTGCCCAGATCTCTTGGAATTAGAAAGCAAAATGGCAACAGAAAGACTCCACCACTTGTTTTCTGAAAGAAACCTTAAATAAAAACTCCTAGGAACATCCAGAGCTTCGAAGTCAAAGAAAAAATACTGCAAGCAGCCAGAAAGAAGAAATTCAAGCAATACTGAAGTGCCACAGTCAGAATCACACATAGCAGCCACCACTATAAAGGAGCAGAGACCTTGGAATACAAAATTCTAGAAGGCCAAGGATATAGGCTTACAATCAAGAATAAAAACCAGCAAAATTGAGTATAATTATACAGGGGAACAAACTGATATTTAATGAAATCAGATATCACTGATGAAAATATCAGAGCTACATAAAAATTCAAGTTCAAAAAGAGAAGTCAAGAGAAATATAAAAAGGTAAATCTGAAAAAACACCAACCATAAAAGTCCAAACAAGGTTAAACTGCTTCCATTTTGATAAGGGGAGATGATGCATATGTCCCCTATGAACCCAATTTTTATCAAGAGTCAAAGAAGGAGTTTAATTGGCAGAAGGCCTAGTATTGTTTCAGTTATACCTTGATGATCTTAAGAAAAGAATGGAAAGAGAGGGAAGAGGAATACACTGTAGGGGAAGAGAAAGGAAGGTTAGGGAAAATTATCTCACACAGACTGCACAAGTAGAAATCTAAACAAACAAGGAGGAAGGGGATGGGGTGGGGAGCAGCTCACAATGAATTTCATCTCAACTGAACTGGTCAATGGAGGGAACATATATTTTCCTTCCTTATCTCTTTTAATCAGATCAATTTTTGCTTTAGTTTTGCCTGAGATCAGGGAACATACATATACATATATATACATACACACATATACATGCACTCAAATACATTTCACTCAATAGGGAAACATGAGAGAAAGAGAAAAGCAGGAGAAAATTATAGAGTATAGAATGAAGGATTAATCCTCAGCAAAAAAAAATCCTTACAAAAATATTCATACTCTTTTTGAGGTGACAAAGAATG
Source organism: Monodelphis domestica (assembly GCF_027887165.1). Classification (NCBI taxonomy): domain Eukaryota; kingdom Metazoa; phylum Chordata; class Mammalia; order Didelphimorphia; family Didelphidae; genus Monodelphis; species Monodelphis domestica. The sequence continues at coordinate 143,958,251 of NC_077233.1, forward strand.
GGAATCTGAGAGAGTGCCCATAAACTGGGGAATGGATGAACAAATGACAATATATAAATTGTAATGTAACACTAGTGTGTTGAACTCCAGTCTCTGTAATAACTAACCAGGATCCCAGAGGACTAATGATGAAACAACCTATCTGTCTCCTGAAAGAGAGGGCTCAGAATGAAGAATGAGACAAATATTTTTTGGACATGGCCAAAGTGGAAATTTGTTTTCATTATTATTTGACTGATTATTTTGATACATATTTGTAATAAGCTTTGTTTTTCTTGTGTTCTCAATTGGGAGTGGGAAGAGGGTATGAAGGTAGAGCTTAGTTGATTATAGTAAAATGTTCTTTAAGAAAAGGTTTATCCAGGGGGCAGCTGGGTAGCTCAGTAGTTTGAGAGTCATGCCTAGAGACGGGAGGTCCTAGGTTCAAATCTGGCCTCAGATACTTCCTAGCTATGTGACCTTAGGCAAGTCACTTGACCCCCATTGCCTAGCCCTTACCAACTCTTTTGCCTTGGAACCAATACACAGTATTGACTCCAAGATGGAAGGTAATGGTTTAAAAAAAAAGGGTTTATTCACATTGGTTTATTTATAGTTTTATTTTGGGGTTTTGGTTTTATACAAATATTCTCTTACAACAATAACCAATATGGAAGTATGCTTTGCATAATAATACAAACATAATCCAGATCAAATTGCTTACCATTTCTGAGAGGGGGAAGGAAGGGAGAGAAGGAAACAATACGAATCTTATAATTTCAGAAAACACATGTGGAAAATTGTTATCGCATGTAATTGGGAAAACAAAATATCTCTGAATAAAAAAAATTTTTAAAGATTCAATGCTCATTTGCTGTGGTTTACCTCTACTTTATAGTAGGGATCCATACAAAAAGGAGTATGGGAAAAAGGGATGGTAGGATGGTATGATGTAGGAAGGAGAGCTGGATGAAATGTTGCATTATCACAGCAAAGGAAGAAATAAGAAGCTTTGTTTCCTGGGAAACAGACAGAACTATAAGCATATGGTACTCCCTGCTCCTATGATTAAACTAAGTCATATGAAATAATAAGGTTATTTGGAAGTATTATAATATCATGACCCCTATATTACCTCGAAATTGTGACAGTGGGTGGATAGATAGAAAGAGGATGAAATTAAGGGCAGGCTTAAAGGCTAACATCCTCATTTAATTTTATAGATGAGGAAAACTGAGGGTCAAAGAAAGAAAGAAATCAAAGATTACTTGGAATTAAGTAAAAAAAAAAAATATATATATATATATATATAAGTTAAAATATTTCTGCACTGAGGGGGAAATAAGTACAGACAGTCCTGAAAAAATGTTTAAATAACCCCTATTTACCTAGAGCAGTGATGGAGAACCTATGGCATGGATAACAAAGATGGCACACTCCCTCTCCACCCCCCCCCCCCAACAATTGGGTTACTAGAAAGGCAGAGGGCCTCAGGCAAAGCTGTTCCCCTCCCCCTCTCCCTCATGCCTGATGGCATTTTTTCCCACCCCCTACCCCTCTGCCCAGCAGTTCAATGGGAGCACACCAGGGATAAGGTGGGCAGCTCACAGGTGGCAGAGCTGGAAGACAGCAGAGAGCTCAGGCCACTCCCCTCCCCCTCTCTCCACTGGCTGAGGACATTCCTCACTTCATCCAACCTTTGGCCCAGCCCAGCAGCCCAATGGGAGCACTTCCTCTCTAACCTGTGTGAGATAAAGTAGGGGAGGAGGCAGCTGTACCCAGCACCGTGGTCTGGGGGGAGGGGCATGGCATGAAGTTTGGGGGATGGGATGGGGACAGGGTGCATCACTCCATCTCTAAAAGGTTCACCACCACTGACCTAGTGTTTTATAGCTTACATAATAGTCTTTTCCTAACTATGAAGTGAGGCAGAAGGGGCACATACTGGGCCTTCCTTCTGACAAAAGAGTGACAAAATAGGTGACAAGAACAGAGGGAGCCAAGCTCACCTGGCCATGATTCCAGGGCTGCTTTGACTCTGCCATATTGCACACACTTGGAGAGGTGAGCTCTGCATGAGCAGCCCTAGGGCCCTTCCCCACCCCCATCACAACCACCAGGGACCACAGGAAAAGCTGACACTTGGTTCCAGCAGCCTGAGGGCTCTCATGAGCTTGCTGCCACCTAGGTTTGGACAGGAGTCCCACAGAAGTCATGGGTTTCCAGTCTCTTATTCCCAAGGGAAACACGGATGGCAACCCTTGCCCTTACCCCCCAAAGATGGACCTCACCATCCACAGAGAAGGAGATGGCTGTCACTGGTACAGGGTGAGGGTGTATCTTCAGCTCCATCTCTGTCTGGGAAATGCTGAATATACGGATCGTGCCATCACTGTAGCCAGCCACCACTCGCTGATGGTCAGTTCTGCCACTGCTGGATGGACTCCAGGCCAGACACAAGCAACTCTAAGAGAAAGGGACAGATATAGACAAGCTGCCCTGAGTGATCACTCTCCTCACTATGCAAACTCTGCTTCTGTTAATGCAGTCTAAACTGCAGAGCTAGCTCTTCTGACCACACATAATGCTGTTCCACCTGACTTCAAAAAAGAAGGCAAGGAGTTATAATTTGCCAAACATGAAGAGATTCTCTGGTCTCTTTTCCATATAAATGACTTTCTAGTAATCTTTCCCATTTTTACCTATAGAGATAATCTTTCAGAAGTATATAAACTTATATTTACTCCTATTAAATTTCATCTTGTTAGCTTCAACCCACCATTCTTCCCCCTATTTCAATCCCTTTAGGGAATCAATCTACTTGGGTTCCTGAAGAACAGAGAGACGAAGGGCCTCAGCTTGCCTTTCCCTTAAAAGTAGGTGTGGGGCCCAGAAAAGGCTCAAGAAGCACAATCCAGCCCAGGGTTCTACCACCCTGGGATGAGGGATAGCCCCCAATAACCACTGAGCCCACAGACCCAAGGAAAAGAATGTTCCATGTGACTGGACATTGTGAACTTTAGATTACTCCACCCTACTTAGTCTAACAAAATCATGAATGTCTACACCCATACTTAAGGATTAAGTATCCAGGAGGATGGCCTATGATAGACATGTGCTAGCAAATGACAAATCAAAGAGCTGATAGACCCCTGGGCTGTCCTAAGTCAAGCTTAAGCTACCATTGGTATAGGTGAGATGCAGGAAAGTGATATAAAACCCTCTATATATTTCGTTTCACTCCCTCTCTCCGAGCTCTTTGACAGCAGAGGTCTCTGGCTGGCAGCATGCTGAGCACTTCAGCATCTTGGTGTAGCAGCAGCTATAGTCCTGTTTAGTGATGAGTTTTCCTTGATACTATACTGGGAGAAGTTGAGTAGCTAGTTCAGGTTCAGGCATCTTAGCTGAGCCCTCTTGGAGTTTAGGCTGATACTTTCTCCTTTACCTTCCAATACTATCCTCTTAGAGAAAGCCTCTAATTTTCCTCCTGGCACAGGCCAGGAGGGAGAAATCTTACACCTTTTCCCTCTCCCTTCTCCTTAATTTCTTTCCTCTATATTAATTAAAATCACCATAAATTTCCAGCTGACTTGGGTATTTTATTTGGGATATCCCCTGGCAACCAAAATTAATTTAGATTAGGTAGCAACCCTAAAATTATCCATACATCACTTAGCTCTGTCATCAGAATACCTGATTTAGCACCTGGAATTGCACCACCAGCTCCATGCTGGTCAAGGACCAAACTCGCACACTGCCATCCTCCCCACAAGTGGCACAGTGGGACTCATTGGGACTAAAAGTCACTTCATTCACCTGCAAGAAGAGGGAAAATAAATGCTAGCCTGGCCTAAGTGAGTCCTTTCTCTCACCCACCAGAGGGAAATTCAGGGCCATCACCAAAAAAATCACCAAATGATTGTCGTCATTCCAACAGGTAACTCATTATTTCCTGTATTCCCTCCCTACCCCCCATGCCCCATGCCTTTTAATAGTTGTGAGGCCAGTCAATCAATCACATTGATGACACTATATCAGTAATCAAAATGATAATAGCATCTTAATAAACATAGTACAAATATAGATAAAAGATAGTCTTTGATGATGAATGAGATATTTTTAAGGCATCTGAAGCAAAGAAGTAAAGATAGATAAGTGGCCCCCGATCTGGCAACTTTCCCTTTGGAAATTTTTTTCCTACAGTTCCAAAATGATGTAAACCCCTAATTTTCCAAGTTTCATGTCCCCTACATTTGAACAAAACATAATCAGAGACAGCATCCCAGTACAGAATAAATCTATATATAATCAGGTTGTGGGAGAGGCCATCTCATGTACTCTTGGTTGACCTGACATTATCCATACACTAGTTTCTCTGCTGACATGACTCATTGAGCCTAGGCAAGTTGAGGTCTGACTGTGCTTCTGGCTATTTACCTTGTTTTTGTGGCCACTGATCAGGCGGATATTGGTTTTCTCAGCCCAGTTGATATACCACAGGGTGCCTGCAGTTGTGCCCACAATGCCCATATCCATGCAATCATCAAAGCTAGCACTGACCACAGCACCATCCAGAACCATCTCTTGTTCCATAAAGACAGAGCTGGACCTGAGGAACAACAAGAAGACTGGAAATTTGAAATTAGCAGGAAAAAAAAAGGAACTGGGTAGTGTGAGAGAAAAGGTTTGACATCTTGGAGAGAAATGAAAAAGGAGAGAGCTGCAGAATTCTACAGCAGTGGGGGATGAGCAGGAAAAGGAATTTAGAACTTTGGGAGAAGAGAGCTGAGCTGACCCAGTTACAGTTGGGAGTGGACTTCTGCATAGACCAGACAGGTAGCTCCAACTGGCTCCTTAATCCAGTGATCTTCTCTTTGTGATTTCCTGACCCAGAACCCACCAGACGATAACTTATTGGACAGGACTTTGGGACAGGACTTTGGGAAATAAGCTGTTCAACAAAGAAGATTTTACATCTACCTCCTTAACTCGGAACTTGGGGATACTTACTGTGAAATCAAGAAATAGAGTGTCTTTATTGTGACCCCAATCTGACCCTGATCTGCTTGACTTTGGGGGGAAGGATATTAGCTAGTTAGGGACCCCTTCTCCCTCCTTTCCTTCCTGAACACTAAATCTTATCCTCAATCTGCCCTGAATCTTTTTCTGTTTCCCTCCAATAAAATTTAGTTAAAGAAAGATACAAGAACTGACTCAAATATTTCTAGAGGGAAACTTGAGAGTGAGGGGGAAGAGAGGTGACTTTCTCTCCCCAAGAAGAAGAGAACTTACCACCATAAGTCTCTTCAAATAGATCCTTCTTAGAATCCAGTAAGGGGGGTAAGACATCATTTATTTTATTACCCTTCTTCCCTTATTACAAATCTTCCCCATTTTTTACCATCTATTACAGTAGATAATGGGAAAAATGAAAGCAAGTAGTCTGAAGAGACTAAAGGAAATTATATTGGATATGCCTCATTCAGAGGTCTCACTCAAAAAGTTTTAGGACAAAGCTCAAATTTCCTAACCTGGCATTCAAGGACCACATCCCTCCCCATTCCCACCCACTATGGATCCTCCTTAACACTACTTTCCCTCTTTTACTAAATGGTTTGGTTAAACTAGTTACTAACTACCTAGTTACTAACTACCTCCCTTGCACATCCATCTTCCATGTGCTCCAACTTGTGCCTTTGTTCCTGGTCCCTTCTATGCCAGAATATCCACCCTTCCTATCTCTGCCTACCAACATGCTAGTTCTCTCATTTGTCAGGAGCTGGTGGTGCTGCAGTACCCAAAGGAGTACTTTGTGCAGAGGGAGGTGTAGACTTCACAAGCCCCTTAGAGTCAGCATGTACCATATAGGTGGTATTTGGTCACTTTTTAGGTTGAGAGGCTAGCCCGGGAGTGGAAGGATCATAAGAGTGTTTTGAGTCTAGGGAGCCTGGAGAGAGGAAAAGAATTACCAAGTGTTTAGAGAGTAGTGCAGGAGTGATCAAAGATGAGAGGAAACAGTAAGAGACTAGAGAGCTGATTCAGGTCAGTGCTTAAAGGACAGGGGCTCTGCCTTAACATATTTTTGTGTGTGTAATGAATTCCTTTAGCTTCTGGTGAAGCCTAAAGCCCCTCTCTCAGAATCATGTACATAAAATTAAATACTGAGGATTAGAAATATTTTTAAAACAAGTTAACAGACCCTGGATCAAGAACCTCTGCTACAGGAACCACACACAAAGGGTCAAAAAACTATGTATACCCTTTGCCCCTGCAATACCACTATTGGTCTGTATCCCAAAGAGATCAGAAGTAGGAAAAAGGACCTACTTACTATACCAAAATGTTTTCAGCAGATCTTTTTGTAGTGGCAAAGAATTGGAAACTGAGAAGTTGTTTATCACTTTGGAAGTGGATGAACAAGTTGTAGTAAATGGTTGTAATGGAATACTATTGTACCATAAGAAATGATGAACAGGAATTCAGAAAAACCTAGAAAGACTTATGTGAACTGATGTAAAGTGAAGGGAGCTGAATCAGGAGAGCAATGAATATAGTAACAGAAATATATGATGATCAATTGTGAAAGATTAAACCATTATCAGCAATGCAAGTTCTCAAAATATCCACGGGACCCATGATGAAAAATGCTATCCACAGCCAAAGAAGAAAGTGTTGGAGTCTCAGTGCAGATCAAAGCATACCATCCTGCACTTTATTTCCTTCATGAGTTTTTTATTGTATATGTGATACATCTCTTCTATTATGACATAAACAATATGAAATATATATATTGCTGAAAGCACTGTAATAACCGGTATCAGACTAGTAACTACCTCAAAAAGGAGAAAGAGGGAGAGAAAAAGTCTGAATCCTAACACATCAGAAAACAATTGTCAAAAGTTGTTTCTACATGTAACTGGGGGAAAAAAAAGAACCTCTGCTACAGAGGGAGAATGAATGGGCCCATGGTCATTCCAGCCAATGTATGAAGGAGAGTTAGAGGTGGCAGATAAGAGTTGGAGAAAGAGGATATGAAGGTGTAAGGCCAGCAGTTGGAACTTTAATAGGTTGTATCCTAGGGCTTTCCAGCCCAATGCAGTCTCAAAGTAGATACCCTACTCTAAATACCCTACATACCCTAGGGATGGGAGGTCCTGGGTTCAAATCTCTCCCCAGACACTTTCTAGCTGTGTGACCCTGGGCAAGTCACTTAATCCCCATTGCCTAACCCTTACCACTCTTCTGCCTTAGAACCAATACATAGTATTGATTCTAAGATGACAGTACAATATTGAGAAGCTATAAAATTAGACAGTGGTTCAGTGGATGGAGTACCAGGCCTGGAGTCAGGAAGATCTAAGTTCAAATTTGACCTCATACACTTACTAGCTGTGTGACCCTGGATATGTCATTTAACTACTGTTGCCTCAAGTTTCCTCAACTGTAAAACGAGGATAACAGCACCTACTTCCCAGGGATGTCATGAACATCAAAATGAGAAAATATTTGTGAAGTAATATAGCACTTGGCATATATTAAGAGCTATATCAATGATAGTTATTATTATGATGATGATCTCATGCAATGTTAATCATGGTATTATAAGACCTATTTTGGGAAAAGATTGACCATGCACAGGAGCACTAGGTTCTTATGACAGTGAGAAGATAATTTAAAGGATCAGCTGAAAAACCACCTCTTCTCCATGAAGCTTTCCCTGATAACCTTGCTACAAATAACCTCCCCTATAGCTGATCTCTAAGCACTTTAGATTCTGCTTATGTACTTATAATATTCTAATTTGGTTTACTTTAATCTCCTTAGATATCTAATCACTGCTACTAAAGTGTAAACTTCTTTGTGGTAGGAACCATGCTTATTTACCATGCATTTATCTTTGTATCTTCCAGCATCTAGCGCAGCAGATTAAACAAAGCAGATGTTTACAAAATGTCTATGAATGAATGATTCATTTAATATAGGCCTCACATAGTGAAATGGGTCTTGTTTTTAAATAAGTCAATTTTAGAACACATCACAAAAACCAAATTTTGAGGCAGTTAAGTCCTTAAACCAATCCAAAGGAATTCTATTCCAAAGTATGGAATATAATGCAGAGAAGAAGACTAAGGCAGTTCCCTTAGCCAGCTAACCAGGCTTTAGTGATTGCCCTAGGAATGGCCACTTTGTGTACATGGATTTGTAGGGTTTCCAGGAAGTGGAGTTTGGTGGAACTAATGCAAAGCAGCTGCCTTTCAAAATACACCTGAATCTATGAGTGGGAGTCTTCCCCTAGAACAGTGATGAAGAACCTTTTAGAGACCATGTGCTGTGCCACACACACACACACCCGCCCCCTTGCCCCAGACAGGGAGGTTGAAAGGGAGGGGAGTGGCCCCAGAACCCCACAGAGAGGCCTCTGCCTGCCATCTTTGGCACAAGTGTCATAGGTTTGCCATCATGGCCATAGGAAGTTCTACTGAAAAGGCTATCCTGAAGACCCTTTTAATTCCTAAATCCATAATTTATATGTGTACCTGCTATACCTATTCTTGCTGCCTATAGAATGTAAGGTCCTAGAGGGCAAGCACTATTTCATTTTTTTCGTTGTATCCCTAGCACAGTGCCTAGCACATAGTAGATCCTTCAATAAAAGCTTGTAGATTGATCCAGAAGTGGAAATCAAAAGGATGAATATTCCCCAAAGCACCATCATTTTCTTTAAATCCACAATCCCAAGGGTAAAGACAAAGAAACAGTCCTATACTCCTCATTGTTCCATTCTCTACTCTCTTTCCTCTCATCCCTCTCAAAAAATGACATGCATTTCCTTAACTTGAATTCTATCACTACAGTCCAATGGACTGCTTGGTCCCCTGGTCCCCACTCCCAAATATATCCTTCTGTTTGCCAGGTTCCTATCATAGGTTTGGATCTCATGAGAGGCTCCTTTCACTCAGACAGAGGAAAGGGATGATGAGAGAACAGAAAGGGAGCTCAATCCTGATCCTGTCTCTAGATATCTGAAGGTGAGATGGTGTTATACTCTCATACTATTTTTTAAAAAGAGCTGCTCTATGATAATATATACATAACCCAGATCAAATCACCTGTCAGCACCAGGAGTGGGAAGGGAAAAGAGGGAAATAAGTTTGTCATATAATTTAGGAAAACATGTAGAAATTTGTTATTACGTGTAATTGGTAAAATAAAAATAAAAATATATTTTTAAAATTAAATAAAAAATTTTAAAAGAAGCATTGATAGCTCTCTAAATACCTCTACAATCAAATAAAATTCTTCTTTTGGGCAAAAATAAAAAGATCTACTATAAATATTTTTTGTAAATGGGGCTTCTTTTCCTCTTTCTTTGCTATCTTTGGAGCATAGGCTATTAGTCAAAAACTAGGTCAAACAATTGAGTTACTATGGGGACTGGAACAAATCACAGCTCCAACAGAGCATTAGTGTGCCAAATTCCCAAAGCCCCTTAAACAAGTGTTATTTTTCTTTTGGACATCATTGCCAGTTTGATAGGTATGAAATGAAAAGAGTTGCTCTATTTGCATTTCTTTCATTATTAGTGATTTAAGGTATTTTTTCATTGATCCTAATTTATGAGAATAAGAATTCTCCAAGAATTAAATGGTCAAAAATACGAACAGGTAGTTTTAAAAAAATGTAACTATGAAATGAGATATCACCAAAGTTGGCTCTGGCAGTGTCCTTTCCAGCTCTACAAAGCTAGTTCTATGACTTAGAAACAGAAGCAGACAATTCTTCTTAGAGAGGAAACATGATTTAATAGCCCCTTCTCTACTAGAGAAGTAACACTAAATACTCTAGGAACTAAAGTACAGTGTTTGGGTCATCCTGATATAGTAGACAGTCTGAAGACAGAGTCTCAAGCTCTGGAATCGTCAAATCAACTCCTCTCCCTAGGAAGAAGCAGCTGGTAATGAGTATCTTGCTCATAGCATAGTGCCTGGCATTTAGTGATTAGTAAATAGTTACTGAATGAATGAATATCCTATGTGTCTGTCTCACCTTGCCCCAGAACCCTTCAGCCTCAGCTCTTGTACTGCTCCCACTGCCCACAGGCGGATCCGTTTAGTATTACTGCCACTAATCAGTCGGTTTCCAGAACACAGCAGCACACCTAGGACACCAGGAAAAAATGAATTAGTTTGCCTCAACCTGGGTCTTGAACTAGCCAAAGTACCATAAAATATCATTATTAAAAGGGATGTCAGGATAAAGACTGGGAGAGTTGGGGGGGATATCAGAATAGAATATCACCAGTATATTTTTGGTGGAGCTGTATAAACTGGCACGACTATTGTGGAAAGTAATTTGGAATTATTCAAATAAAGTGACTAAAATGTCCATACCCTTTGGACAAGATACTTCATTACTGTATGTATAATGAAAGTCACTGAAAAGAAAAAAAGTCCCCATCTACTCTAAAATATTGGTAGTATTTTTTTGTGATAGCAAAGAATTAGAAACAAAGTAGATACCTATGAATTTTGGTACATGAATGTAAAATGAACTATTACTGTGCTATAAGAAGTTATATGTTTGGTAAATACAGAGAAGCATGAAAAGATGTACATAAAGTGATACAGAGTGAAGAAAGCAGAGCCAAGAAAAAAATATACACAGTAACTATAACAATATAAATTGAAAGAATACCACCACACCAAAAAAATCAAAAGTAAATGTAACAAAAATTATAAAGATCAAATGGGGGAAAAAAGATCACATGGGACTCAAATAATTAGCTTTGAGAAAACACTCCCAGTCTACCCTGTGTGTGAGGTCTACAGGTATTACACATTGCACATGTTTTGGGACTTTTTCAATATGTTAATCATTTATGTTGATTTTTTTTTATTATTTAAAAAATACTATTTGCTATATGGGATGGCTCTCTGGGAAGGGGAGGTAAAAATTTACTAAAGATAATTAAGATGATGGAAGAATCAGAAGACATCGATAAAAACCCATTTTTAAAAACTCTTAATTTCTGTTTTAGAATTAATACTGTGTGTTGGTCCCAAGGCAGAAGTGTGGTAAGGAGGGTTAAGTGACTTGCCCAGGGTCACACAGTGAGGAAGTGTCTGAGTTCAGATCTGAACCCAGCTCTCTATTCATTGAACCACCTAGTTGCCCATAAAAAATTATTTTTAAAAAACAGACAATATTAAAGTCTTTGTGCTGTGTTTTTTTGCATTTTCTTTCACAACTTTTAGGCTATTTTTCATTTTATCTTTGTATCAATAGGACCTAACAAAATGCTTTGCATGTAAGCAGGTGTTTAATACATGCCAGCTGAATTAAATTGAATGTGAGACTTTGAAGGAACCTTGTGAACAACCTCTGGTAACTTTCTGGATTTGGCTATTCAGTTCCCATCCTGGAAGGAAGTCCCCATGGAGATACAACTTAGAAAATATCCTTGCATCGACTACAGCCACAGCTACTGAAGACCCAGAAAATTTCTAGTCATCCAAATCCTTGTCACCATTAAATGTCTCAACAGAAATAGGTGTGATTCAGGATAAGCTAGGTGTCTCAGAGGATAAAGAGCCAGCCTGGAGATTGAGGTCCTGGGTTCAGATTTGATCTCAGACACTTCCTAGTTGTGTGACCCTGGGCAAGTCACTTAACCCCAAATGCCTAGTCCTTATCACTCTTCTGTCTTAAATTTAGTATTGATTCTAAAACAAAAGGGAGGGAGGGAGGGAGGGAGGGAGGGAGGTAGTAGGGAGGAAGGAAGGAAGGAAGGAAGGAAGGAAGGAAGGAAGGAAGGAAGGAAGGAAGGAAGGAAGGAAGGAAGGAAGGAAGGAAGGAAGGAAGGAAGGAAGGAAGGAAGGAAGGAAGGAAGGAAGGAAGGAAGGAAGGAAGGAAGGAAGGAAGGAAGGAAGGAAGGAAGGAAGGAAGGAAGGAAGGAAGGAAGGAAGAAAAAAGGGAGAAAAGGAAAAAGGAAGGACAGATGGAAGGCAGGGAGAGAGGAAGAGAGAGAGACAGAGACAGAAGGACAGAGAGAGATAGAGAGAGAGAGGAAAGAGGAAGGAAGAGAGGATGATTCCATCAGTGGAAATGATACCAATCAGCTGCTTTACCAAAACCATACCCTATGTATGGGTCATGGAATCTTTCTGTTGAACTTGCTGCTAAAACCTTCCATAGGTTTCCTCCACAGATTGAGTTCCTTGAGAACTGCTCCTAGCTGTCTACTTTATTCAGTAGGTTACATGCTTGGCATATAGTAAGCATTTCATAAATGCTTTTTTCATTACATTCATTTACTCAGAAAGATCAGCTGGAAAAGAAACAAGGTCCATTTAATATCAGTAATGATCCCAGAATCAACTGAACAGAGTGGGAGCTTTTCTTATTCCCTTTGGAATCATAACCAGATCAAAGCAGGTTTTGTAAAGGTATCTACTCACCAATCTCACCCTCATCAGCCTCCCAGGTCATAAAACATCGGGAGGTCCTTATGTCCCAGACGCAGACCTGACCAGTGTTGGTGCCACTGTAGAGTAAGGGAACGACACTGTAGCAAATTGATGTCAGTTCCACTGGTCCTATTTCATTAGGGACAGGAATTCTGTGGACCTGACCAAAGAAACATCAATTGATGTTATGGATTTTGATGAGGTTTTATTGTAGGCATTTTATCAGAGAAGATGAATGCTGGTGTTCACAACAAACCAGAAGAAATCAGGGGCAAACACCCCTCTATAATCAACCTGCAACCATAAGTCGTTCTCTGAATATCAGAAGGTTGCCCTGAGTGAGCTCTCCCTGCCCTGTCAGAAAAAAAAGGGAATAAAAGACTCAGAGATACCTGGAGGTTGATGTCAGCTCCCCGCTGCTTCATGAGCCAAAAGGTAATAGCTCCCTGGCCCGCACAGGCAAGTTCATTAGCACTGAATGGGTTAAATGCCACATCATGAACTGGCTCCATGAAACGGGTGGAAGACATCAGTTCGTAGGTGATGGCATTCCAGAGGGCAATGGTGCGGTCACTGTAATCCCCTGAAAGTCACAGACGTGTTAGACATCAAAGTCTCCAGTATATAAACTCTTTGATGGAAGACAATGTTTTTTGATTTGTCTTTGTAAATCTGGCACCAATACAGTGACATGGTCAGAATGCACAGAATAAACAATAAATGCTTGTTGAATTGGGCTGGATGGTATCTAGAAGTTTCTAGTTTACAAAAGATGAGCATTAACATACTGCTTAGCATTAAAAGAACCTGTAACTCAAAGGAAGAACACATTTTAGGGGATGCCCTCCCACAAATACATTTTTTTTTCTGATCCCACCCTTACCCCTTTAAAAGATAATCAAGCAATGAAAGCCTTTTTTTTCAATCATTTCTAAGGACATAACTCTGTATTTGTCTTGGCCAAATGATGAAAGGCAAGCAGTTGGGTTTGAACTCTGAATTCCATTTCTACTAACCCAAAGAGATGAAAAGATGATCATTATGGGAATATGCCATGGCTTGCACCTCAGTTTCATGATGAAACAGAACCTTTTGGCAAGTCCCTCCTGGCACATCCCAAATTCGAATTTGACAACGAGAGTTCTCATCCCCCCGGCCAGAGGCAGAGGCAAGGATCTGGAAGAGTCAAAAAACAAAAAACTTGTTACAGCAGTGATCTGATAGACCAAAATCTTCTTTGTCCAATCAGTTACAAATTTCAAAAGATATAATGCCAGGCCACAAATACAGACATATACACACACACACTCTCTTTCAAATTCACATTGTTATATATATATATATATATATATATATATATATATATATATATATATATGTTCATGGGAATACAGAAATAATAGAGATTTTAACCCAAAGGTAACCTATAAATGGATAATGGCACCAATTCCATTATCTCTACTTAGAGGGAGGCATGAATAGTCCAAAAAATACTATTTGCAAAAAAACCCTAAAAGATCTTGCTAGTTGGAAGCAAAATTTACTGAATTGAGATTTGCTTCCTTATCTTCTCTCTGATAATTGCCCCAATTAGGAACAAAAAAATGTGATGGATAGGAAAGAAAAATGAAGGCCCGGGAAAATAACATTTACATAAATAAAAGCAGAAGATGTACAATGAAAAAGGAAAGTGTACAGTTGTCTGACCTGAAAGAATTCTAATTCTAACCCTATCCTTTCATGGTGTCCAACCAATTTCCCTAAAGTACCTAGGTAGAGATATGGGTCCCTGATGGGAAATAGAGGTTGTATATAGCCTAAATCAGAAACCTAAATCAGAACTTTCTATAGGCTAGGTTTTATAGAAACTGGGTCTCTCAGATAGGCCAAGAATGGGGTGGTAGTTTCCACAGACATAAGTATATAAATAAATAATCTCTTGCAAGAAGGGCACTGATCTTATATCAAATAATCAACAAATATCTATTAAGACCTTAATATGTGCCAAGCACTGTGCTAAATGTTGGGGCTACAAGTAAAAAGATTCTTCTTTCAAATGAGCTTACATTTTAATGAGAAAGACAATGAGCACATATGAAAATATGTAAAACAAACATAAAATTAATAAATGCAAATTATAAAAATATGTATGTGGAAATACACACACACACACTCGCAGTTGGGAGGATAAGGAAAGACTTCATTCGGTAGATGGCGACTGAGTTGCTTCTTAAAGAAGGGGATTCTCAGATAAGGGGGGAGATTATTCCAGGAAGATGAGAGATGGCAGGTCATGAGTGAAGAAAAGAAAGAAGGCCGAGCTGAAGAGTACTGGAAGGCAATACAACAAAGTTGGAAAGATAAGAGTCAGGCCAGGTTATATAGGGCTCTAAAAGCTAGAAAGAAGGGTTTATATATTATCCTAGAGACAACGGAAAGTGGTTGATTAGGCCATATTTGCACTTAGGAAAAATTACTTTGGCAGCAATGTGTAGGAAGGATTGAAGTAGGGAGACACATAAAGCAAGAAGACTAATTAGAAAGCTATTGCAGCAACCCAAGTAACAGATGATGAGGGCTTAACTAAAGCAAAGCTATATAAGTGTAAAGGAGGGAGCAACTGTGAGAAATGTTGGCAACTGATGCAATTTACAAACCTGAGATACCAGAAGGATGACAGTTCCTTTGACAGAAATACGGAAGTTTAGAAGAAGAGAGGGTTTGGAAGGAAAGATAATGAGTTGCTTTAGACATAATGAATTTAAGATATTCAATTTGAAGTGGTAAAATTGGCAACTAATCATCTGGGACTCAAATCCAGATGAAAGATAAAGGCTAACTATACAGAAATGAGTCGTTATGGAGATAACATGAACAAGTTGTATATAGCTCTTGAAGGTTTTCAAAGCATTTTACGAAGATTATCTTATTTTATTTTCACAATTCTGGAGATAGGTGCTACTATTTCCCCCATTTTTATAGATAAGGAAACTATCAGGCAGGGTTAAGTGACTTGTCTAGAGTCACATAGCTAGTAAGTGTCCGAGACTGTATTTGAACTTAGATTTTCCTGACTCTAGCTCTAGTACTCTAACCACCAATCCACTTTGTTGCTTGATAAATACCTAAGTTCCTCAAGAGTGGAGATTATTTCATATTTTTATCTTTGGATCCCCAGTACTTAGCATAATGCTTCGCATATAGTAGCTGCTTAATAAATGTTTGCAGATCAATATAGTACTCATATTGGAGTTTCCAAATCCAATCTCACCTGAGATTTTCTTTATCCTTAAATAATATATAGGCTATATCTTCATGTGTTATATCTACAAACCTGTCCCCATACCCCAATAGAATGTAAGCTGCTTGGAACAGGCACTGTATTATTTTAAAATCTTTGTATTTTTAGTGAACTTAATAAATGTCTAAGTCTACTGAATTCATAAGCCTCATTAGGTCCTTGTTCCATCTATTTATCTAAAAATGAAAATGTTTTTTCACATTTATTAATCATTTTATAACTCACAAAAAAAAAACCCTCCCCACAACCATACTGTGATATGGGCAATGAAAATATTATCATCTGTTTTACAGATGAGGAAACTGAGGATCAGAGAGGTTATATAACTTGTCCATAGTCATGTAGCTAGTTAGTGACGGGGCTGGGAATCAAAACCTTATGACTCCAAACCCTATGTTCTTTCCAGTGACACAGTGAGCCTCAAGTGAGACCTGGCCTCTTCCATTTCGTTAGCCATAATGCTTCCTTTGGAGAAGGCTGGGCTACAAGTGCTGTCCTTCTTCCTATTTGTAGCTATTTCTAGTCTTTCTGACCAAAGGGAAAGAAGAATCACATCCTGAGCCTTCCCCAGAGGCCATAAGGCAACTGGTGTGTGCAGAATCTAGACTTAAATGGGAACAGGGATCAAGCTTTCTCTGGGTAGTCATACTGGCTTATATTTAAACAAATATCTTAGGTAAGTCTAAGTTTAGTATTTGGCTTTGAGGACTTGAGTTGGGATTGTATCACTGAAGAACATTTGCAGGGGTAGCTAAGTGGCTCAGTGGATAGAACACCAGGCTGGAAGACAGGAGGTCCTGGGTTCAAATTTGACCGTAGACACTTACGATTCTTAGTATCAATGCTAAGACAGAAATGCTTAAAAAATAAAGAAAGAAAGAACACTTGCAGACTCTCAAACATCAGTACCCGGGCATCGTGCCTGACAGCTAAAGTAGAAATTTCTTCTGGGTGGCCCAGCCAGTGCTGCTGGTAGCCTGAGTGCAGGTCTTCCACTACAACCACACATCCACAAGTATAGGCAAAAAAGCCTGTATGGAGAGACAGAAAAGTAGGAAATCATTACTAGTGAAGATAGTGATTAAGTTCAAAGGAAATGGCTCCCTCTCTACCTTAAATTTAATTTTAAACAATTTCCTGAAGGTATACAACAGCTCAATCTTGCCAAATCCATAGTATCCCCCAGCAATTACAAAATAATCATCAAATAATACTTATGCAACGTTTTATAGTTGGTAAAGCTCTTTCTTTATCTCATTTCAACTTCACAACTACAAGGTTGGTCCTATTACCCCCTTCACCATTATCTCCATTTTACAGATGAGGAAAAAAACATTAATAAGAGAAATGAAAATAAAAATAACTAAGAGGTTTCATTTCATACCCAAAAAATTGGTAAAAGTGAGAAAATTCAATGTTGGAGAAATGGTGGAGAATGTGGAGAAAGAGGTACAGCTCTCCTAACAGTTTACATCAATATACTAGTAGCAGAAAATAATTTGGAATTATGCTAAAAATGTGACTAAAAGGTCCATAAGATCCATACCCTTTGACCCAGAGATCCCTGTGAGGCATATATCCTAAGTGAGTCAAAGAGAAAAAGATCTCATGTACACTGGAATATTCATAGCAGCATTTTTTGCAGAAGTAAAGAACTGGAAACAAAATGGGTACCAATCAATTGGGGAATGACTGAATAAAATAAAATACGGGATTGTAATGGAATATTTCTGTGCCAAAACAAATGATGACTATGAACAGATCTTGGAGAATATGCTAAGATTTAAATGAATTGATAAAGAATAAGCAAAACCAATGACTAAAAATACACAATGGAAAAAAGCCCCAAACCCAGAAATGGAACACTGGTTAATTCTAATAGCCAAGCCTGATCCTTGAGAAGAGATGGAAAAAAAAAATGAACCATCTGCCCTTTGGAGAACACTGTTCAGAAAACAGTGTTTTGAAGAAGAAACATCAGTTCCATGCAGTCATGGTAGTGTCAAAAACTCTGACCTATTTAAGTAATTTAAAAAATCCCAGGCAGTAACAATACTAGATTATACTGAGAAAGCTGCTTCCAATGCATTAATTCTTCAACAGGTAGCAGTTAGTTCTCAACACCAAACTGAATTCAGGAAAGAGTCCCAGATTATACTTGTGATATTGTTTCCTTACTTCCACTTTTCTAACACCAGGCCCATTTTTTTCCAGGCTGCTCTCTACCTGTATCTGGTCTCCAGACCATGTTCCCCCGGCCATTTCCATTATAACCCACAACAGCTTTCAACCTCAAATGCTTATGGTTGTTTTTTGGGAAGGAGATTTTCTGAAAGACAATAAAAATCACATTTAGAAGACAAAGTATATACAAGACCTACTTGTATTTCAGGCAAATGCATGCATATGTACAGGCACACATGCACACACACTCATACCCCTCTTCCTTGTTAGCATACACACATAAACTCATGCACAATTCAACATATGCTTATTAAGTTCCCTAATATGTGGACTTTGTGCTATATACTAGGGAGGTGCAGAGATGGAATTAAGACAATTTCCTGCTTCAGACACTTCCTAAGCTGTGTTAGCCCAAGAGTCCTTAAAGGCTCTTCTGCCTTGGAATCAAAACTTAGTATATAACTCCTTTCCTTCGACCTCAGCCACTTCCTAGCTGTGTGACCCTGGGCAAGTCACTTGACCCCCATTGCCTAGCCCTTACCACTCTTCTGCCTTGGAGCCAATACACAGTATTGACTCCAAGACAGAAGGTAAGGGTTTTATTTAAAAAAAAAAAACAACTTAGTATAGATTCTAAGACAGAAGCTAAGGGTTTAAAAAAAGACATAATTCCTGCTCCCAAAGAGTTTATAGTCTAATAAACACACAAACGTGGATCACAATTAATACAACTAGAAAAAATGGTATGTAAAAGATTCAAAGAGAGATTGCTTCTATCTGGGGGGAACAAAGAAAGATATCAGAGAAATGTTAGCAAAGTTAGGCCTTATAAGAAAGGAAGTAATTTAAGAGGGCAGGAACTATGCCTTCATATCCCAGTGCCGTACATTTCACCATTTCATAATATAATCACTCAATTTATGTTTGCTAGATGAATTAATAGGTAGAGGTGGGATAAGGAAAAGTTCATTCCAGATGTGGGGTAGGGTAAAGTAAAGTAAAGGCTCAAGGGAAGAGAGGGAATGACAAAATCGAGAAGCAATGAATGGCCTTCCTCTTGATAGAGAAATGGAGGAACTACAGATGTGGAACCACTGTTATGTGGTATCCAGCATGGCTGACATGTCCACAAGTTTTGCCTAACTCTTTTTGTTTATTGAAAGAAAAGGTTTTATTTGGGGTGTGGAGAGGACTATATATCAGGAAATAACTTAAAACAAAAAGCAAGTATTTTTAAAATACTTTTTAAAAGGCTAAAACAGTAAGAAGACCAGTTTGGCTAGAGTATGAAGTTCATAAAGGGATTAATGCAAGATAAAGTTGGAAAGGTAAGTTAAAAGCAGATGGTAAAAGGTCTTAAATGACAGTTTAAGGAGCACAGACTGTACTCAGTATGATAAAGGAAATCTTTGAAAGTTTATGAGCAAAGAGGAATACAACTAACCTTGTTCATTAGGGAAATTAAAGGGAATGGCTAAGTATGAAAGCCAGACTGGAGGGAAAAAACTAAAAGACCAGAACACCAGCCAGGAGACCATGGTCATAAGCTATAAAGAAGTGACAAAGACCTGACCTAGAGGAATTGTGGAGGTGGAAAGGAAGGGAAAGAATGAAAAGACATTTGCAGAAGTAGAATGAAAAGGACTTGGTGACTGAATGGATATGGGAGTGAGGGAAATGGAAACACATATGACCTGAATGTTAGGACACAATGATAGGGTCTTGGGAGGGAAGAGAGCTAGGACAGGAATCAAGAAATTCAGTTCAATTAATAACTTATTCTGTGACCTGTAAGAAAGAAGTTACAAAAGGAGAGAAAAAATCAGATCCAGCAATGCAAAGGAAGACCTCAAGCAGGGAAGGGCAAGGAAGACTCAAGATTCCAGAAAGGAACAGATAAGCTGGGAGAATTCAAAAAACTAATTTTTTCTCTCCTTTTGTAACTTCTCTCTTATAGACCATAACCAATCATTTAACTTCTCTGGGTCTCTATCCCTTTACTCAAGTCCCTCAGGTTATTCTTACCTTGGGAAGAGTAGACACTTTATATCGAGCAATAAAATGTCTGTAGGAATCAGGGCGAACATTGTTCTGGGGTTCCACAATCTTGCCATTGCCAGTATCTACCAAAAGACAAATAGTAGGTACAGGATCAAAGTCTGGCCATTCTCTTTCAGTCTCTCTAGCCCCTCCATGGGAAAACAAGTTTTAACTGGAAAGTTTCTTAGTTGGTACTGAGGAGCCATAAAATCACAATCAGTGATATTGGAGTGGTTTACACCAGTAGCAGCAAACTCAAATAGAAATAGATCTTTGAGGGCAATAATTAACACTTAGAAAATCACAAATTAAGGGGGCAGCTGGTTAGATCAGTGGATTGAGAGCCAGGCCTAGAGATGGGAGGTCTTAGATTCAAATCTGGCCTCAGACACTTCCCAGCTGTGTAACCCTGGGCAAATCACTTAACCCTCTTTGCCTAGCCCTTACCACTCTTCTGCTTTGGAACCAATACACAGTATTGATTCCAAGACAGAAGGTAAGGGTTAAAAAAAAAAGAAAATCACAAATTAGCATTATCTATGTTGTGCTGTATTTGTATTTATTTTGTTCAACATTTCCCCATTACATTCTAATCTACTTCCATTGGCACTTGGAAGTTTTGCAGGCACAAGTTTGATACCTTTAATCTATATGGTAGTAATGTGCACCAAGGTGCCCAAAAGGGAAAAAAAGTAAGCAAACAGACTAGGACAATGATGGCAACTCACTATTCTATAGCATTTTTTGATTGGTCAGATTATTCCCATTTTATAAGCAAAGAAACTGAGGCTCAGAGAATCTGTATTTGCCTATAGTCACACAGCTAGTGAGTGATATGCCTGAGACTTGAATAGATCTTCTGAGTCCAAACCCAGTGCTCTTCCCACTAAACTATGATGCTTCTCATATGACAGATAAATTCATACATTAATTAGATAATGAATCCCAATTAATCAAAAGCTGACTTTTGCCAACCATGACAATGTTTTGGAGCTATTTCATCACTGAATAGCAAGATCCCCTAAAGACTAGAAGAAAGATGCTAAACTTACCACTTGAGGGGCAAGAAGTAAATCTGAACACCACTGACCTAATTTGGTCTTCCCAGGGCCACTTGTATTCTCATCTACTTTCTTTTCAATATATGGGTCAGAAGTTTTTTGAGTCATTCTCAAAATATGGTCTTTTAAACAGGTACCTTCATCATCAGACTCTGAAAAAACATCTGTAAAAGAAGAGGCCAGATAAAAGCAGGAGGCCATTACACACACATGTGCAAATCACAGGTAGTGTCTAGAACAGCTGTGGAAATTATCACCACCACCACATTTATCACAAATATTTGAAAATGGAGAAGGAAAGTGAATGAGATACATCCAGATCTTAATCTCCTTTTGGACAAACTTTTTTTTTTTTAATACTTCCTATATAACCTTTGTCCTAGGAACACGAGCACTCAGTTGCGCCTTTTTATATTTTGGGGAAAAGATGAACAATGAAGCTACCATTTGATGAATGAATCTTTAAGTAGAAACCATAAGCTTTCCCCTCCCTAGAAGATCACAACTATCTTCACCATGCTTTTTCCCAGGGGGCATAGCGCTAATATCCAGATGAGGTGGGGAGGCCAGAGATGGCATAGGTATTAACTGACGAGGTATTCCATTGGTTATAGAGGCTGCATCTCTAGTCTTCTCAATTTTTGGTCCTGGGAACAGAAAAGGCCACAGATCACATAGATCATGGGGAATTCAAAGGCACCAATAGAATAACCCCCCCCCCCCAACCTTCTTAGACACTATGTTCCTGGCCCTAATATTGTGAAAATGGACTTTTCTTTTTATAGTCTTTCTTAGAATGCTGACAAATAGAGCTAAATCGAGAAAAGGAAAACTTCAGGATATTCAGTTATAAAGCTGGAGAGGGAAGGCTAATAAAGGATTGGTTTGTAGGGCATAAATATGCCCTTCTCTGTGTAGGCATCTTACTAAGACACAGAAGAGTTACCTACTCCAGAGAGTTACCATTTCAAATTTATCTTGTAGCACCGATAAAAAACTAGTATCTAACAGTAGAATTGCATAAAGGCTAGACAGTTGGATTTGAAATGAAGATGATCTGAGTCCAGACCTGCCTCTGGCCTTATGATCATCAGCAAGGTACTCAACTGTGCCTCAGTTTCCTCATCTATAAAATTAAGGGATGGGGAGCTGGTGATCTATAAGGCCCCTTCTGGCTTTTATGACCTTTGGTTTCTGGCCAAAGAGACAAATTCCCTGACCAATATGCGAATATACTCTTCATTTCTTTCAACATGGTCTAAAGAAATCTGTAGTCCTTATCACTAAGTAAAGGGGAACAACTCACCAGTATCAAGAGAGGGAGAAGATTCTATAGACCAATGGACACTGAAAAGGTAATAAAAGAAAAGATGTCATTACAAAGTAATTCAATGGATAGGAAAGGAAAGAAAGTGGAAATGAAGTTTTCCTCCCTAAGTAAGTTTATAGAAAGTACAGATCTTTTACCTGGCCTTAGATGTCTTCTCAGGAGAAGCTAAAAAGTCCCAGATAAAGATGGCATCTCCAATACTGATGATTTGCTGCTGATCAGGAGTAAAAGCCACTCCCTGCACTGGCTCAGAATGGCCAATAAATGCCTGAAAGATAGAATGGTGGCTGCACACATGGAAAGACTCCAGAGATCAAGAGGTTTCATCACTATAATTCCTAGTCTCAAGTTAGCTGTGCTATCTATATATAACCTTGGGCAAATAATCTTTCTAAGTTTCAAGCATTCTATCTGTAAAAGGGAGAAAACCTCTTGGCTCTCCTCTCTAAATAGTTCAAGGGGGTGCTATGAAGATGCAAGTAAAAAAGTACTCTGAGCTCCTAGACATGGCAACACATACTGTTAATACTAGCCTTGACAAAGCCAAATTGATAAAATAACAGCTATTTCAATAAAAGTTTTCATAAAAATAGCTGGAGCTGACAGGAAGATCATAGATAAAACTGATATCACCTCTTTATTGTCCCTCTTTTCCCTCTGTCACAATTCTCAGCCTGTTATCCTCCCCATTAAATTTTTTTAATTGTACAAGGCACTCCCATCAGGATCCCAAGCATGTCCCAAGGAGGAGCAGGCAGGCAGCCTGACTCCCGGACAATTCTCTGATCTACATTCATCACACTAGATAAACAAGCACAGTTGCAAATGTGCTTGACAAAAATACTGATTTCAAGTCCAATATGAGGGCTCTACCTAACACCCAGTCACTCCAAACAACAGATTCCCCTCGAAATAAGTTGTGCAGTCCCAGTGGGACTAAAAGTCCTGGGATTAAAATATGGTACTGAGCAGCAATTCAATGATCCAAAACATTTCTGAGGGACTTATGAGAAAGAACGTTATCCACATCCGGAGAAAGAACTGTGGGAGCAGAAACACAGAAGAAAAAAACTGCTTGATCACATGAGTTGATGGGGATATCACTGGGGATGTGAACTCTAAAAGATCACCCTAGTGTAAATATTTATAATATGGAAATAGGTCTTGATCAATGACATGTGTAAAACCCTGTGGAACTGCGCATGGGCTATAATAGGAGGGGTTGGGGGGAGGGGAGGGAAAGAACATGAATCATGTAACCATGGAAAAATTTTCTTAATCAATGAAATAAAATTAATATTGAAAAAACATATGGTACTGGGAAGTCTAGAGGTTGAGGAAGGAGGGGAGGCTAAGATCAAAAAACATTAAGATTCCTGTCATCCTTTGCACATTATTGTCTCCTGTCTGAAAGTGGTTTGGTGACAAAGATAAGTACTACTGCTTTCTCTCATGCCCCTCTCCTAAAATACCTGGAAGCTGGTTCGGAATTTCATCTGAAAGTCCCACACTTTGATGGCCCGGTCCCCAGCCGTCAGGAGAAATTGAGCATCTTCACTTAGAGCCAATGCAGAGCAGGCTACTTGGTGAACATTAGATAACTAGAATGAGAATAATATTACTCAGAGAACAGAAGGAAGAGAACTAGAAAGGGGAAGAAGTAGGATAAAAAGGCTCAATTTTTGAAGAGAAAAAAATTAATTCCATAAACATTTATTAAGCACCCACTCTGTGTTAGGCACTGTCTTATAACAGTCTTTGCCCTCAAGGAATTCACAATCTAATGGGGGGGGGGGAGAGAAGAAAACAAATTATTATATACAAATAAGCTATGTACAGGATAAAGAAGAAATAATTAAGAGGAAAGGCAGCAGAATTAAGAGGGTTAGGGAAGGCTTCTTATAGCAGGTGGGATTTTAGTTGGGATGGAAAGGGTGGTCTGCAGGCAGAGTTGAAGAGGGAGAGCATTCCAGGCAAGGGAGACAGCCAGGGAAAATGCCCAGACTTTAGAAATGGAATGCCTTGTTTGTGGAAAAGCTAAGAGAACAGTATCACTGAATTGAAGAGTATATGTTGGAGAAAAAAGTATAAGACCAGAAAGGAGAAGACTAAGTTATGAAGGGCTTTGAATGCCAAGGAAAGCATTATGTATTTGATTCTGGAGGTGAGAGGAAGCCACTGGAGTTTACTGAGTAGGGAAGTGACATGGTTAGATCTGCATTTCTAGAAAATCATTGTAGTAGCCAAATGGAGAATAGATTGGAAGAGGGGAGAAATTTGAGGCAGGCAAATTCACTATCAGGACTCTTCACTTAAAGCCAATGCATAGAAAGCTACTTGCTCAACATTAGATAGCTAGAATGAGAAATGGAATTTCTTTCTGACCCTAAAGCTGGTGTCTGGATTTGTTGCTGAGGTCTGGACAAGTCATTAAACATATCTACTTGGAAAATAATCATGTTAATTGATTAAAGTAAATATTAATTTATTATGACACAACAGAAAGAGTTCTAGACCAGAAGTCAGAAGATGTGGACTCAAGACATGTTTCCATCTTTATTAGCTGTGTGATCTTGGGCAAATCACTTCATTGATATGATGTCTTTATTTGTAAAACCAGTAAATACTTGAACTCCCTATCTCATGGGATTAGTATGAGGCTGAAATGAGACAATGTTTTGAGAACTACAAAATGCTAAATAAATGGAAGTTACTATTATGAACTATGTGCTTATAAACTATATGTATGACAAATACACTACCTTTCATCACTCTAAATTTCTTTAGCCTCTAGGTACTTTATAGAACAAAGAATATGAATATTAGAGAGCATAGAAGGCTCATAAAACCCCTCAAGATAACAAGGAAGAAGAGGATTATGCTCTAGAAATTCTAATGCTAATTAAGTATATTGAGATTTATTCAATTCCCTTATTTCTTAGGTTTAAGTCAATTTATATGTCACTGGGTTACAAAAGTCAAAATCAACACTGAATATGAAGGATACAGAAAGCAATTACAACAGCTCTAACTCAACCTACTTAAACAAGCTGTTAACTCTGAAAAAATGGGAATTGGAAACTGGAAATAGACTCTGAGTATCACCCTTTTTAAGAGAAGTTTAATCAATGTAAAGCAAGTTGTCACAGTAAGGCAGTTCCAAAAGTGCAGAAATCACAGTCAGTCATTGTTTATCTATTTGCCAACTTGAGAAACAAGAGCAACAAAGGCTTACCATCTAAGTTCATATGTAAAACATCACAAAGAAAAAAGGTAGAGATGACAAGTTCATTTTATAAGATAACGAGTAACAATAAAGAAGAAAATTATGAAGCTCAACTAAGTCAGATAATTCCAAGAACATTTGTAAATGAAACTGGAAAGACAGCAAAATGGAGGTAAGATGAAATCAATTTGCCACCATTTCTATAATGTTTTCATCAGTGATGCCTGTAAAAACACTGTATTTGGATTCAAAACACATCAGTACCTGATGAGTAACTGAGGCAACACAATTTAAAAAGCATTAAGGGGTGATTTTCAAGATTAAATGGAAAAAATTACATATGGTTTCATTACCAAAAAATGTAACTGAGAAGCAAATATCAATCTACATACTTTCATCATCATTATAAAATCTTTATGAAAAATGGTTGAGTATATGTACCTTGGGTATTTGAAGAAAATAGGAAAAAAGAATAATCAAGCTTTTCTACATGATGTTCTGAAGCAAAACACTTACTAAACTGACTAAAACATATAGAGTACAAATAAGATGTATAGAGAATGTACATTATTTATTGTTTGTTAATGACCAAAGTAGCATTTGATTCAGGAGGTTAAAATGAAGCCTTAGAGATTCTTCTCTGATAAACCTTGTATCACAAATACATTAAGAACATAAAATCCCAGATAACTTTGTTAAAAAAAATTTGATTATCATATCAAGCAAGGGAAGACATATACTGACCAAAGGTATTTGTGGCCCTAATGATTATATAATCTCCTATACACAGTACAAAGGGAAGATATAATACCTATGTATGATAAGGTTCTCTGTTTGCAAATATTATACACATTGCATCAAGTCCCCAAAACTTCACCACTTTTCTGAATGAGACTCATGATCACTCAGAAATATCCTAACAGACTACATCAGTGAAACCAAATGAATGAAGAATGCCTAATTGCTCAGATGATGAGACAGAGATGAATGGTTAACCTAGTGAGTTGCTTCATCAGTATGTGTACTTGAACAGGTATTACAAATGGATAATGATTGGATCTTGAAATGAAAAAGAAGAGAATGATCTGAATGTAGGAAGTTAGAGGCTATTTTTAATATTCTTAAATTGCTGCTCCCTTAAAAACCCATTTTTAATACCAATATTCTCCCAGTGAAGCCATGTGTTTATGAGTCATAGAACACCATAATTTATGACAAATCAAATTTCAGGTAACCTAAAAGGGCCACAGAAACACAGTGGGTTTAGGTGGGCCATAATGGGTCACTAACAAGACTCATGCGGGTGGAGGGCAGCTGGGTGGCTCCATGGATTGAGAGTCAGGCCTGGAGACGGAGGTCCTAGGTTCAAATCTGGCCTCAGACACTTCCTAGCTGGGTGACCCTGGGCAAGTCACTTAACTCCCATTGCCTAGCCCTTACCACTCTTCTGCTTTAGAACTAATACAAAGTATTGATAAGATGGAAGTTAAGAGTTTATTTAAAAAAAAAAAAAGGCATGCAAGAAGTGACATGAAACATGCCAGGTACATATATAATCAAAAAAAGGAGTTGGGTCACTTTACCCATGGGTCACTTTACCACCCAGAAAAAGGATAGACAAACTGTTTGGTAGTAAATGTTAAAATTCCTAGGAGAAGGTTTCCAGCATGTCAGACAGATCATCTTTTAATAAATTATAGGAATACCTGGAAAAGCATCACATGTGGAAGGAAGTAAGCAGTAAAGCAATTCACATGATCATGGCAATAATGTAAAGGAAAACAACAATGAAAGATTTCAGAACCCTAATGAATACAATGTCCAATTTTGACTTCAAGAACTAATGATAGAGTATCCCTCCTGCTTGCTTTGATACAAATGTAGAAGGAAGGCTACATTTTCAGACATGGTCAATATGTTATTTTGGTTTCCTTGATTATACTTTTTGTAAGGAAGCGTTCCTATGAAGAGAAAGTCACTGACAGGTAGCGGGGTGGGGAAGGAGGGGGGAAGCAATCAATAATTTCTTTTAAAGAAAAAAAAAAGAATTATAGGATATGGTATAGACGTGTTCTAACATGCACTAGAAGAGAGAATACCCACACAAATGACATCACAGAGCATATAATATCAAAATGGAATTCAAGAGGGTAAGAGAGTTACTGGAGGAATTCTTCATTCTTTGATCTGCTGTTAGACTGTTAGACTGACACGTTGTGAGTGAAAAGTTGGCTCTTAACTGCTGAACTTTTCTGGAAAAAAAAAACAAACTATCCTCTGGAGAGACCTACTCTTGAGAGACACTTCCCAGGTCCACAGCTTTGCCAAGGCTGGCTGAAACTAATTCTCCCTGCCCAGAAGGGCCAGGAGTAAATTACTTAGTGCTCAGGCTAGATATCTTACCTTATCCTCTCTCTGATTTCTTGCTTCACTCTTTCTACATTTTGTAAATAAATTGTAAAAAAGTTCTCTTTGGAATTAAATTCCTGGCAACCACACTCTTAAAATATAAAATCCAACCCTTTTAAAAATAATCCCCTTGGGGGCAGCTGGGTAGCTCAGTGGACTGAGAGCCAGACCTAGAGATGAGAGGTCCTAGGTTCAAATCTGGCCTCAGAGACTTCCCAGCTGTGTGACCCTGAGCAAGTCACTTGACCCCCATTGCCTAGCCCTTACCACTCTTCTGCCTTGGAGCCAATACACAGTATTGACACCAAGATGGAAGGTAAGGGTTTAAAAAAAATAACCCCCTTTCCCCCCTTTCAAAGCTAAGTGGTTCAGTGGATAAGAGAGCCAGGTCTGAAGATAAGAGACCTTGGGTTCAAATCTGGATTGAGATACTTCCTAGTTCGGTGATCCTGGGTTAAGTCACTTAACTCCAACTGCCTAGCCTTACCACTCTTCTGCCTTGGAACCAATACTTAGTGTTGATTCTATGACAGAAAGAAAGGTTTTTTTAAAAATAAAGGCAGATCTTCTCCCCACCCCCCTTTATAAGGGATGCTCACTTGGGCAGAGGACAGAAGTTATTTTTAAAAATGAATGTGATATCAAAACTAACAGCACCAATAAAATCAAGATAAAATAAACAAACAAAAACAATTTTCCCCCCTTTGGGGGAACCTATCTTCTACTAGGAATGCACAAATATATTAACAGTAACCAAATTTTCAGAGTAACCTTTGAAGAAGCATGAAGAAATTCTCACCTGTCGGTTCAAGCAACCAGTTTTGACATCAAGCACCAGGACTTTGTTGGAAGAAGTAGATACTAGCAAATGGCCACTTGATACAGGGGCAAAACAAATGTCCAATGCAGAGTCTAGGTTGGTGCTTTCTAAGTCCAGGATACTGATATCAATCCGAAGTAGCTTAGAAACAGAAAATGATACACAGTAACCTTGGTAACAACAAATCCCCAGAGCTCCCAATATAATTAGAATAAAGCATCTTCTTCATTCAGATCAGGAAAAGGACAGGAATGCTATAGATGAATTGTTTCCCTTGTAACATGCTATATGGGCATTCATAAAGGGATCACCAAGAGGTAAGGTCGTGGGCATCACTGCCTCTCACACGCCTTCTTCCTTTCCCTAAGGTTTTGGAAATAATTACCTGGAACTAGTACAAACAGAGCAAGAAGAACAAGAACAGGAATCCAAATGGTTGACCATTTATTATAAGGTTCAACCATTCTACTATACTGCCTCAGAGACAAAGGAGGAATGTGCAAGATTTCTCTCCCAGCTTTGAGAAATTCTCTTCATACCAACCCAAATGCTTCCCATTCTGAGTTACCTCATCTAAGGAGGAAGCATCCATAATGGTCACTGTATATTTGGAAGGGCCCAC
This sequence comes from Monodelphis domestica, assembly GCF_027887165.1. NCBI lineage: Eukaryota > Metazoa > Chordata > Mammalia > Didelphimorphia > Didelphidae > Monodelphis > Monodelphis domestica. Next base: position 143,987,690 of record NC_077233.1, read on the forward strand.
AAAGGCCAGGAGACAGCTATTTCCATTGACAGCCAGGATATTGGAGCCCAATTCAGAATCTTGGCAGACCACATTACCTACCCATGAAACAAAAAAGAGAGCTGAAGAGCAATTGTGAGGGCATTAATGTCCAATCCTTATGCTTTGCCTTTTATCCAGTTCTAAGACACTAAGTGTCTTAATAAGTATTAATTATCTAACTAGGTCTAGCCAATAGTATTTGCAAGATAAACTTTGGTGCTGCCCAGTTTTAATCCTCCTCCCAAAGCCAAAAAACTTCCCTTCTCTGAAGAAGTATTCTTAGGCATTTGTACAAATAACAGTTAAACACAATGCCAATGACCTTTAATACTAAAAACCTAAATACTACTAAATTCAGGTTTCAGCAATTTTGGATATGGGCAAGGGAGATAAATTAAACTAGTGCTCAGATGACAGGCTGCCTAGAGAAGTTTGTTTTATTGGGGGTGAACAGAGAAAGTCAAATGTAAAGCTGACAGACCTAGAAAAACAGTTCATACAGCCACCTGGCCCTCAGAGGAAATCCTAGATTATCATGGACCCAAATCTACAGAGATAACACTGGCCACTGGGAAAAAGTAAGTTTGGAAAGAAAGGAGTAAGGTAAATGACAAGCCTTACTCAGCACTCTGAGGACATAGTACTTTTTGGAGGAGCAGTTATAAAGAGCCAGGGTCCCCTGGGAGCAGGAACTATACATGAAGTTGCCATCTGGTGACACTGCTAAGCCCGTGATTGCTCCTCGATGCCTCCTGTATAATATACAAAACAAGGTCCATGACTTAAGTGACAGGAAATCCCATGAGGCACAGCACCTAATCAATGCAGTGCTGACCGACCTATCCATTTATTTGTTCATGCTAGGAATCCCCATCCAGAACTCACCCTCAGTAACTGAGAGAAGGGTTTCCAATGTGCTTCATGGGAAGATTCTGACTGAGAATAGGATCTTAGATGACCACTGAGTGGCTACCCTCAAGGTTGCTAAAGTGGTAGCTAGGATCAGAGCTGGGAAAAGGGTCTTCTAAAACTTCCCTTCCCTCTCAAAGGAGGATGATCAAAACCTAGGGATGGTTCCCTTGCAAGTAGAACAAGGAACTTCTAAGGGGATTACACACACACACACACACAATCTATATATGGGTAGATAGATAGCCAGACAGATAGATTATAATCTAAAGAAATAGGAAGTAGGCATGAAAAGTGGCAGAGAGCCAAGAAAAAAGTTTAGTTGCACAGGTGGAACACTGACTGGGTTATCCTGTCATACAACTCCAATACCTCCTACTAAAAGAAGTATTCCAGTTTCTTGCTAACATGTTTGGAAGAAAGAAAGGGATCATAGCCCTAGCTAGAATCTACAGAAAAATAGTCCTGCATACCTGATTTTAAGTTTATCTACAAAAATAACATGGACACATCCTCAGAAGACCCTCGCCCAAAATAAATCTCACCATCAGCAGCCTAGAGCCCACAGCTAAGTCATTCTGAGTCATGAGACACTCCCACTAAGATATCCATCACCTGTTACATTGGTACTAGAAGAGCTCTAGAATACTTAGGCCACATACTTGTATTCCACTAAGAGATCGGATTCAACCAAGCTAAAGGATCTCACTATCCCATTGCTGAAGCCACAGACAAAGATCTGCTGTGTGGGGTGAAAGGTTACAGCACAAGGTGTCTCTTCAGTAGTAGTGAAATCATAGAGCTGGAAATAGGAAAGATCCAAGGCAGAATAATTAAGATACACATATAAATTCTGCAACAACCAATATCCTATTACAACATCCTAAGCCTTCTATCATACATCAGAAACCCAGGCCCACATTAAATCAGGTAAAAAGATATAAAGAATAAATATTTTTCCAGAAGAACTAAATTCTATCTCTAACAGAGAGATTTGGGACTACTAAAAAAATGAAGTATGCCCATGGCTAAATAAGCCAGGTGTATTAAACATCCCATGTCAAATACAATCCACATTGTCTAGAGTTAGTCACACTAAAGCCTGTAGGCTTTCTTTTCTTCATATAAATATTCCTATTTTAGCACAGGCTAGAAACTTTTTCTACCTGCTGCATGGTCACCAAGTCCCATATTCGTATGGTGTTGTCCTGAGAGACAGTGGCCAGTTGTTTCCGGTGTCCTTCTATAGCAAATGCTAGAATCAAATCAGCATGCGAGCGTACAAGAGTGTTATATCTTCGGGACTGGATCTCCAAGAAACCCAGATTCCCAGTGGAGGTTGTGGACAGGACTCGAAGCCCATCTGGACTAATGCAGACTGATTTGACTGCTCCCTCATGTTCTGAGAGGGAGAAGAGGGAAAGATGGAAAACAAAGATGAAAATAGGTAGAATCTTCCCTATATTTCTACTGACTAGGAAAACTGGTGACTAAATGTGACTGATATTAGATTGTGAATAGAACTAAGGATTGGATCGAGTGAGTTCATCTGCTGATGTCATATTCAGTTTTGTTCCTGACCCTCAAGCCTCATGTAATGAAAAAAGGCAATGCAACTGGAGGAAGAAAACCTGGGCGAGAGGCTGAGCCCTGCCATTTACTAGTTATGTTATCTCCAGCAAGTTGCTTCACCTCTAAGTCTCAGCTCTTTCTTTTGTAAGACAAGAATAGTAATTCTCCCCCACTGTCCATCAGATGACTAATAAAAATAAAGTAATATTAATAGAGCCTTTTCCCCCTAGAAAGTGCATTTTAAACTCTATTTCACAGTCAAATATTATCTCAGGATTACAGATGAGGGAGCTAAGATTTAAAAAGATTAAGTGATTTCAAGAGAATCCAACTAGAAAACAGCAACATTCAAACCTGACTCTAGCACGTGCTCTCTCTCTCTCTCACTCTCTCTCTCTCTCCCTCTCTCTCTCTCTCAATCCTTACCTTCTGTCTTAAGAATTGCTATTAAAGGGGCAACTAGGTGGCTCAGTGGATAGAGTCTAGAGACGGAGGGTCCTGGGTTCAAATTTGACCTCAGACTTTCTAGCTGTGTGACCCTGGACAAGTCATTTATCCCCAGCTACCTAGCCCTTACTGCTTTTCTGCCTTAGAATCAATATTGATTCTAAGACAGAAGGTAAGGGTTTAAAAAGAAAAAAGAAAAGAATACATAAGTGTCATTCTAAAACATAAGAGCAGAAAGGGCTAAGAAAATTGGGTTAAGTAGCTGCCCAAGATCACACAGCTTGGAAGTGGTTTGAGGACAGATTTCAACACAAGTCCTCCAGATCTTACATTCTATCCACTGTACTAACCTAGCTCCCCTCACCAAGGCTCTCTTAATGAAGGGTTGTCCCTCCCAGCTAAATGAGATTAAAAGAAGTCACTCACCTGCCTCCAAAAAGACAGATGAAAAGTCCAGAGGCCAGAGCCGCAGATAGCCATCCTCAGAGCCCATGGCACAGAAAGTGGAAGAAATACTGATGCTATTGATGGCAATGCCTGGGCCTAAAAGTGAAAATCAGTTTGTATAAATCACCATATATGGCCATGAAGCACTATGTCTCAGGTACTTTTTTTATAATTTGATTGAAAATAAGAGAAAAACATGAAGTAAATTGTTCAGTCTTCCTTCTCTTTGTAAGAAAATTTCCTACTACCAGAGACTACTAGGCTAAGGGTCTGGTTGGTGGTAGCCGTCTTAGGGGACTATTTCCCACATAAAAGTTCCAGAATGTCCCATTATTGAAGTTCAAACTCCTTTCTCCATAAAGAACATAGATTTAGAGGTAGAAGTCACCTCAGTCATCTGGTCTAACCCCTTCATTTTATAGATTGAGGGAGATAGGGCCCAGAATCACCCAGAAAATAAATGGTAGTCAGGACTTAACCCTAAGCCCCTTGACTCAATATCCAATCTTCTTTCTTCTTCATAAGAGTTGGTGACACCTGACACTTCCTATAGTAAAGGTGACTGGGTGCTAACAACCTAGAAGAGTATGACTTTGGTAAAATCTCACACCACTGCTTCTCCAATTTTTACATAACAGGGATTGTACCAATAACTGTAATAGCAAGAATAGCTTCCTAGCACCCCTAGATCCTGCCCTAACTTTCTCTCCCTTCAATATTTCAATATCCTAGGATACTGGGCTGCATTTGGCCAAAATAATAACACAGAAGGTAAACAATGTAAAAAGGCACTTTCCCACTATTCAAGGACACATATGAATCCTCCAACACATACACAAGGAGCTTAGGGTCTATTGCTCCTGGCCAAGAATAGAGTCAGATCTTTTAATCATGTCAGACCATAATGCAGAATGCAAAAGAAACCGAAAACCCTAGTATTCATCTTGGTCCAAGACCCTCATTTTCCATCTAATCTAGCAAATCAACTCCATTCTGCACCTTAATCATTACTTAACCATTACTCTCAACCCCACTATATGAATAGGCTTCAGCACAGCTTGCCTTGGAGGCAAGTATTCATTCTTAGCATCATAGACCATTAGAAATGGAAAAGGCTTTGTCATGTTACTCCAGGCAACTAAACTGCAGCAAAAAATACTAATGTGTACCTGAGTTGAATGTCTTCTCTTTCCGCTGCATAAGTTGAGTTTGTGAAGGAAGGAGTCGTCGGGCATTTTGGATAGTAACATTCTTGTAGTTGATTTCTAGAATATGACCACTCCGGCTACAGACAAAGCTGAAAGTCACAGAACAATGAGCTGAAAGAGTTAAGATAGTGGAGACTCCCACCCTCCAAATGGACAGGGAACAGATTAACTGGCAGGTATGATGGATTGAAACCTTTAAATCCTTGTGAAGTTTCATGAGAGAAGAGGCTTAGGTAACTGGGACTTTCTGTTTCTGTAAAGGACTGGGCTTTAAAGCACAACAGGAATAGGGACAAGTGGTATGTTCACCCTGGCATTGCTGTGGGCTTTCTTCCATCATCTGAACTCTGACATACTCCAGGGCACTGAGCAGGAAATAGATTCATTTGCCCTTTAGCAGGTTCTAAGAGCCAGCAGGGTCAGCAGGGCACCTTTCCCCCTCTAGTAGGAGTGAGGCAGAATTCTTACAGAGTCCGCTCCTCAGGTTCTCGATTGGCGACATGCCCCTCTTCAAAGGCAAGATCTGTGAACTCCAGAGCATGGTATTCTCCCAAATTTACTGGACACGAGCGCAGGGTGCCACCTCGAATCCGCCACAGTCTGATGTTGTCTCGGCCACATGACACCATCCTATTATACACAATCCCAAGGAGGAAAGCAGCAGAGGGAATTCTCATTCATTGTTTCCCAAGGAACATTCTAGAGTAATGCTATTGATAAAAATGTCTAGATTTCAATTATGACTGGTAATATTGGAGAAAGAAGATCGGTCAATTAGTCAGAAGGCCTGGGTACAAAGTCTAGCTTTGCCACTTACTGTAAATCACTTCAGCTTTTTAAGCCTCAGGCTCCTCATCTGTAAAATGGAGATAATGGTATCTATATCTCATAGGACTGCTATGAGGTTATAACATGATATAGAACCAGGAATTAATATTATAGGCTGATAATCCACAGACTGTTCTCTGTTCCTCCCTGACTATTTGTCACTGCACTACTTATTAGAATCTCTATTAGATGGTGAACAAATTCTATAAAATGATGAAAACCACTCTAGACAATCTGGATAGTGGTTCTGGCAAAAAGCTAAAACTAAAGACTCAATTCTCATGCTCTTCTGACCTCTACCACCATGGATAATTAAAATGGGGCTTTAGTGGATGCAGAAGGAGCTGGGCTGAAAGCTTTTCAGTATAGCCTCATGGATAAATGGCCCCACTGCCAGTTTCCCATCATTAAAATGCTTCTCCTCCCTCCTCATTACCTGGTATCATCAAAAAATGCAATCTTCAAGGCCTGGATGTCCACATCTGTGTGTGCCTTCGCAAGGACAGTCACCTCCCCTCCGTGGCTTATGGAGGCTGTGTTCCACACCACCACCATCTATAGCAGATCATCAGCATAAGTATCTTTACAGTACTGACCTGACATCAGGGTCATCAAAAAAAAAACATCTCCCAGAATGGAGGCAGCTTACTAGGACTCAGGAATACTCCACTCCACTCCTTAAATCAGCACTAATGGAGCTGGGTCCCTATTTCTGGATGGTACCCAGTAAGTCAGGTCCTTTCTTCAAATGACTTTGAGGCCAATCCAAAGTAGCACTAGCTCCAATGATATTTTCTTTACATAAAAGATTCATGTTTCTAATTCTGTGAAAATTACTACATTTTCAATTTATAAATTAATGTCTAGGAATAAGAGCAACTATAAACTCTGAGATAACATCTGAATCATGAAGTCCCATTATATCTAATTAATTATAACACTAAATATAAAATATTGTTACCGTCTTTCCATGTCTATCCTTTCCAACGCCACAGAGGATAGCCCCACTGTAGGAAAAGCTGAAAATGGAGAAAACATGCTGCTATCCCAGCCAGTCTGCTATCCTGGGATTACTTAAAAGTCATATACATCACTGGGAGTAATCAGAACAAAAATGAAACAAACCCAGAAATCCTCCTTTCCAAAAAACTTAGCCACCTACCTGAGGAAACATATGGAGTGAATATGAGTTTTAAATATTGACAGGCATTTTCCTGTCTCAAAATTCCAAAGTCGTACCATACTCAGGGGACCCATCTGTGATGAAGCCAGCAGAGTGCTGTTCCCATTAAATGCCAGGGAAGAAACCTACAAGAAACATCAGCTGTTGGCAGAATACATCTAATGAAAACACTCTTAAGGAAGAAAAGGGAATCCACAGTGAGGTATTTATCACAATTAGTTTAGTGGTATAACTATTTCAAATCTCCATAGTCTAAGAAATGACAAGATGCAAGGAGTCATCTCTGATCTATTCCCCAGCACAACAATTATAAAGCTATAATGCATGCCTCTTTCTTTGGATCTGAAAAAGCCAACTTTTCAGAAAGGAACAGAGCTTACCTTATCTGTATGACCAATAAAGAAGCGCTGCTTTCCAGTCTCAATTATCAAAGCAACAATTACAGCATGACAAGGATAAACCAAATACGAACTATCCTTAGACCACAGAGCCTACAGCATATGGGTCAAGCACAAGAGAAAAAAAGTCAAGTCATAAAAAGAGTCAAAACTAGGGAATTTCATAACTACCTATATCGATCTACCAAAAATCTTGACATACCACCAAAGTGGCAGGTTAAACAAAAGTATGAAATCAGGCAAATATGGCTAGGATACCCACTATCTCATACAACATACAAATTAATGGGTAATATTGATTAAAGAGTAGTCATTTCTCTTAAGACCACTTACAGGGGTATAGCTGGGTAGCTCAGTGGATTGAGAGCCAGGCCTAGAGACAGGGGGTCCTAGGTTCAAATCTGACCTCAGACACTTCCTAGCTGTGTGACCTTGGGCAAGTCACTTAACCCTCATTGCCTACTCCTTACTACTCTTCTGCCTTGGAACCAACACACAGTATTGATTCCAAGATGGAAGGTAAGGGTTTAAAAAAAATACATTTTAAAATAAAGAACACTTACAGAGTGCATTTCTTTAAACACAATGGGTACTCAATCTGAGGATCACTTCTGAGGTTGAGTACACAAAGAATTTAAGTCAAGATACAGAGTCTCAAGGAATCAAGAAATAACATCTAAGAAGGAAACAGCTTCCAAAGGGACAGCTTTTAATTCAGTGATGCAGTCAAAATCTCTAATTTAAGAGTTCTACTTTAAAGGTCTTCTTACTACAAAGGTATTTAACTTTTTTTTTTAATTTTGAGTTCCAAATTCCCTCTCTCCAGCCCATCCCACAGCCATTGGGAAAAAAAGCAATATGATTCCCATTATGTATGTAAAGTCATGAAAAATATGTTTCTATTAAAGGTACTTTTTCATAGTATAAGGGATATCTAAAATAAGGTCCATTTCATGACCAGACATGAATTTGCTCTTGAAAATATTTTAAAATTCAACCCAAACCCCTGTTCACTGACCCATTTGGTGCTGCAGCCTCCAAAGCCAATTACTGCCTTTAACTTCAGGATCGGGTCAGGGAGGAGACACTAAAACAAATACACACACACATATCAAGATCTAAAATGTTATACCACTTTCATCTTTACCCATTGGCAGGCCTACAACTGCCTGGACAACATTGAACCTTTTCCACTCCCTTAAGCAAGTGTGTGCTTTCATGGGGTAGTGGGAGATGTGTTACAACACCCAACCAATATGGAAGCTGACTTGTTCTTGTGACTCTGAGGATTAAAAAACCTTCTCTAATGAGGGAGCCATACAAAATGGTTCCCATAGCCCAAGAAGGAGTCTGAATGCTACTCTTCACTCTTCACCCTAGATTACAAGCTGATATTGGTATAGTTTACATTCACATCTCTAAAGACCAATTTCATTTCAGGGTAGGACCCAACCCCCAAAGGTTTTGCAAAACATTGGTTTAGCATGAAAGGAAGGAGCTCTTTCCTTACTCTGTGCTGAGAGGAACTCTTGGCAGAAATGGTCACTGATTTGGTCAGCCTTGGGCTTGAAATCTGGATAAGAAAGGGAAAATGACAGATATGACAGATATGAACTACAGAGAAATTAACACTATCTATGACAATCTTACGAAAGCAAAAGATCAGACCTTGGAAGAGAGGGGGCAAGTGCTCCATATACAAGACAGATATCAGAGAGATGATCATGTACCAGTTACACAGATATCTCTTCTGAGGCCTATGAACTTCCCACTGGCCCACATACTTTTCTATATCTTGAAACCAAAAACATAAACTCTCAGAAGAAGTATTACTTGTTCTGGATAACTTTTCTGGAGGCTACTATGGGACATCTAACTCTTCAACAGAATATCTAAACTGTCTTCCATGGAAAAGCTCACTGGATGTCCAGTTGCTCTCAGTGCTATGTTGAAAACCCAAACTCTTGACAAAATGTGATAAAAACTTCTACCATTTCAGTACATGGCACTTACCTCACCCAAGCCAGGGTCTTCAAGGATAGTGGGCTCCTTGCCCAATTTGTGAACATACACATCAATGCCACTATCATTTGCTGCACATGTGACAGTAGCATCTCCACCAGCTAGAACTCCTTTTCTGCAGCCCTTCTGACCCCTGAGGTATGAGGTTTCCAGATGCCCAGAGGTCAAGTTTACCTCAGGGATAGATTTCTGTCCTGAAGGAGCCTGATGTGACCTCTGAGTTAAAAAAAAAATCATTAACCAATGATCTTACCTTAATGGTTCTCCCAGGTTCCAAGAACCAACAAAATCAGAAGAAAAAATAACAATAATTCTTTTGGAGACCAAGTACCAGAAAAGAGGACAAAGAAAATTGATACTCACAGCCATGGGACTGGTTATCTGCTGGTTGAGCAACACTCTGTCTTGGATGGCTTTGCTGACAGTCACTGGCTGTGGAAGCTGCTGGATAGATTCCTGAGGTCCTAAGGTAGGAAAGCAAAGGTTGTGGTCTGAGTCCAGTTAAGAAGAATTGGTCAGAAAAGGAGAAGAATGGATTATCTGAAGGCTAAGATACCATCGAAGCACCATGGCTGGCTTGTTTAGAGAAGGATAAAGCAGACTAGCTCAAAATCATAAAGTGCAAAAAAACTTACCAAAAATCAGAGTTGTCTACAAATTGAATCAGCTACAACCAAGGTAGAGAATTCCCTGTTTGAGCAGATACTGATAACTTATGGTTGAGGAAGTTATAGGGAAGATTCATGCGTCAGCTACAAGTCAGTCTAGATGATGACCTCCATAGTCTCTTAAAGTCTGAAATTTTACAGTCCTAATAGCCAGAATAACTTCATTACTCTAGGCAGAATAACCTCATTCTTTATCAACTGTGCCAATCTCACCTAATACATCTTACTCACTTTCCCTAGCTTATGTACCTCTTACCTGATGTATGAGAGAGAGAGCTTTTCTGAATAGGGTCACTGGGCATTTGGAAGTCATCAGTAGGAAACCTTGAATAAGGCAAAAGGAAAGTCATTTTTCTTGTAGAATAATTGTCAGTGTGGTCTATCGGCCCCTGGGGGTCTCTGAGACCCTTTCAGAGAGTTCACAAGGTCAAAGCTATTTTCATAATAGTACTAGAAATATTTTTGCTTATGAAAATATTTTTCCCTTTTCCAATTACATATCTGATTAAGACTGGATTTCCTTTACATATTTCAGCCAAAATAACATATTACAACAGATTAAATACAAAAGCAGATATGAGAATCCAGCTGTCTTCTATTAGTGCAAATATTCAAGAGATTTACAAAAAGTAAAACACTGCATCCTTTTCACTAATTTTTCTTATGGACTATAGCTATTTTTCATTTAAAATGTTATTTATGTTAACATGTGATAGATTTGTTATTGTTAATTTAAATGAATAGTTTTAAATTTTATCAGTTTTAATCTCTAACATAGTAAATATCTATAGATATAACCCACATGAACAAAAGCTATTTGGGGTTCTCAGTTTTTAAGAGTTTGTGAAAAGAATCCTAAAACCAAAAAGTTTGAGAATCTATGTTCTAATATATTACTTATGCATTCCTATAATATCCCCAGCAGAGAGAGAGAAGAATGTGCTAGACTAGGGAAGATGGTACTATTTCCACAAAGGACCATAAGATGATTCTCTGATAAAATAAGCAGTTCATGCTTGGAAGCAGTAAGATATATACCTGATAAACACATAACGATCATGCCATTTCTCCCCTTTTGGAACAGGAAACGCCATTTCTCGAGGCATGGCATTGAGAGCCAGTTTGGCCTGTCGGACTTGTGAGACAGTGACACCTATCCATGGATAGAAAGAAAAAAAAGAATATCTGGTTACATAGACTGGCTTACAATTCCACCTAGTGTAGGGCTTCTAAGTAGTTTAGGGGATAGAGTGCCAGACCGGGAGACAAGAAGTCCTGGGTTCCCAGTAGTGTGATCCTGGGCAAGTCATTTAACCCCAGTAGCCTAGCCCTTACTGTTCTTCCTTGGAACCAATACTTAGTATCAATTCTAAGACAGTTTTATTTAAAAAAAATAAAACAAAAACAGAGGAAGCAATCATTATAAACAGGGGTAGTCTAGAAAAGCTGCAGGGAAGATGTTGGACTTGAGCTGGACATTTTAAAAAGAACCAGGTTTAGAGAAAGGGAGAGAGAAGAAAGTATATGGTATGTTCAGGAAACAATTTGCAGATAAGGTCAGATGGAATTAAAGTTCATATGGCAAAGATACATGAAGAAATACAAGAGAATAGCAGGAGATAAATCAGTTCAATCCAAAAACATTATGCATATTATCCTTAATGAAAATACTTGATGTTTGGGATGGAGGAGAAGTAACATATATACAGATATAATACAAGCTAATTTAGAGAGTGGGGAAAGAAACTGCGAGGAAAGTTCAGACTGTGGAGAGAATGGAATACAAGGTCAAAGAATATATATTTAATCTCATCAACACCAGAGAATGTCTAAAGATTTTAAGCAGGAGGGATGATGGGTACAAAGTGGAGTTTGGGGAAGAAATAATCCCAATTAAGGAAAATTCCAGTTAAGATGGAAAAGCTCAGGACTCCCACATAAGTATTCCAGTAACTTTTTTTAAAGTGAAAGACTAAAAACTGATTTAAAAAATATGAAGAGAAATTATACTGATTACCATAACCTAATCCAGGGCTGCAAGAGGGAACAACTAGAACCTTGTGCTAAGGAAGGAGCCTAGCTAGAAAAGCAGGGCAAGCACTAAGTTTTGAGCACAATAAGTACAAACTCATTGCACTCCAAAGAAACCCAGTGCCGGCAATACTTTTTACCAGGGAGCGGAAAGACCAGAGTGTTCCAACAAGGAAGTTCTAGGGCAGTAGGATACACATAGTATTCTGACCCTTGATGTGAAGACAGGGGTTGGCAAAGCTCCAAAGCACAAAAGCCAGTCTGTAATTCTGAAAGTTTGCAGCACGCTCAATGCAGCCCTCTCAAGGGACATGAATAGGCAGTTTTCACATAAAGAAATCAAAGCTATCAATAAAATAAGTACATGAAAAAGTGTTCTAAATCCCTCCCAAATAAAGAAATGCAAATCAAAACAACTCTGAGGTACCACTGCACATCTAACAGTTTGACCAATATAAAAAGAAAGTAATAAACATTGGAGGGGATGTGGCAAAATTGGGACACTAATGCATTGCTGGTGGAGTTGTGAATTGATCTAACCATTCTAGAGGGCAATTTGGAACTATGCACAAAGAGCTTTAAAAGAATGCCTGCCCTTTGATCTAGCCATACCACTGCTGAATTTGTACCCCAAAGAGATAATGAGGAAAAATACTTGTACAAAAATATTCATAGCTGCACTCTTTGTGGTTGTAAAAAACTGGAAAATGGGGGAGTGTCCATTGATTGGGGAATGGCTGAACAAATTTGGTACATGTTGGTGATGGAATACTATTGTGCTAAAAGTAATAATAAAGTGGAAGAATTCCATGTGAACTGGAACAACCTCCAGGAAGTGATGCAGAGTGAAAGGAGCAGAACCAGAAGACCATTGTACACAGAGACTGATACACTGTGGCACAATAGAACATAATAGACTTTTCTACTAGCAGCAGTGCAAAGATCCAGGGCAATCCTGTGGGACTTATAAGAATGTATCCACATCCAGAGAAATCTGTGGGCGTAAAAAACGCAGAAGAAAAACATAGGATTGATCACATGGTTCGATGGGGATATGATTGGGGATAATGACTTTAAATGATCAATCTAGTACAAATATTAATAATAGGGAAATGGGTTTTGAATAGTGATACATGTAAAATCCAGTGGAATTGCTTGTTGGCTCCAAGAGAGAGGAGGTGGAGGAGGAGAGGAAAAGAGCATGAATCAAAGAACCATAGAAAAACATAATAAATTAATTAAATAAAAATGGGAGGAAAAAAGAATGTAGCCCTCTGTGCACAGATGAGACAAATGGGCCTTATGTCTTCTGGCATTCTGAGCACAAATGCCAGGAATAGTAAAAGCCTGCAACATAAGCCTGACCATAATACAAAATCCAAATTAAGAAAGTAAGGCTGGAAATATAAGAAGAAGACACTGACTATAAATTCTTTGGATCTAGGGACATCCAAAATACAAGCTCCAAAACTAAGATTCTAATTCTTCAACAACTAGAGAGAGATAAGGAGGGAGAAAACTTCAGGCAAGGGTAATAGCCAGTGAAAATAGCTAGTGATGAAATCAAGAGATGAGTATCTTGTGTAAAGGAAAGCAAGGAAGCCAACATCACTGAGTTTCAGAGTATGTAGAAGGCAGTAAGGTCTAAGAAAACTGGAAAAGTAGGAAGGAGCCAAGTTATTAAGAGCTTTGAATGTTAAACAGGATTTTTATCTTGAATCTTAAAGATGAAAGGAAGCTTTCTAAATAGGGAGTAAGATGATCAGAGCCATGCTTTAGGAAGATCACTATGGCAACTGAGAAGTAGATGAACTGGAGAGGGGAGACTTGAGGCAAGGAAATCCAACCAGAAGGCTATTATTGCAAGAGTCCAGGTAAGAGGTGATGGGGGGAGAAGGCCTCTTGGTGATGGTATCAGAGAAGAAAAGGGGAGGAAAGTCTACAAAGAAACAATCACTATGACTTGATAGCAGGGGCTGAGAGAGAATGAGGATTAAGGATAATACCTGGGTTGTGAGCTAGGGTGACTGACTGGGAAGACAGTGGTAGTCTTGACAAGAATGGGAAAGTTGGGAAGACAAAAGGCTTTGGAAAGGAGATAATAAGTTCAGTTTTGGACAAGTTAAATTTAAGATATCTAAGAGATATCCAGTTTAAGATACCTAACAGGCAAATGGAGATACAAGTCTAAAGGTGAGGACAGAAGTTAGGGCCAGATAACTACATCTGAGAATCATCAGCATAGAGAAGACAACTGAATTCACAGAAGCTAATAATGATCAACAAGGGAAAGAACATAGAGGGAGAAGAAGAGCTATGGGGGGATAGCCTGCAAGATAAGCCTCATTTGTAAAATGGATAAAGATCTAGCAAAGAGAACTGAGAAGCAGTAGTCACATAGGTAGGATGAGAACCAGGAGAAAATAGCATCATGAAAACCTAAAGAGAATATAATATCAAGAAGGAGGTGATCCACAGGCTGAAGAGTAGTCAAGAAGGATGAGGTTTGAGAAGACAATTAAATGTGGCAATTAAGAGACCTGTGGTAAGGGTGAAGGAAAAAATAGTGGAACAAGGTATCTGGGAAATGTCAGTTGAGGAAAGGAGAAGCAGGAACTCTCAGCAAATTGGCTCAATTTTTCAGTGAAAAATGAGGCCAGGTTCTTGGCTAAGAGTGTGGGGGGAAGGAAACTATGAGATGTTGGAAAGGGGATAAAAAGCTACATAGTCACTTAGGGAGGTATAAAAAATTGCCTTGCTGCAGTTCAGACTCAGCTGAGATTAGTTGAATTGTTTATACAGAGATGGAATTCAAACCCAGACTCTCTGACTTCAAACCCAAAGACCTTTCTAATACATCATTTGATGGTTAAGAGATCATTGGTGGCCTTGGAGAAAGCAAGTCAGAGGGTAAAGATCAGATTACAAGGAATTAAGTGAACAAAAAAGAAAGGAAACAGAGCAAGTATAAATTATTTGTTCTAAAAGTTTGGAAGTGAGATGAGAGAAGAGGACAGAACACAAAAAATAACAGGTTTTAAGAAAGTTTTAATTTTTTGTTTAAGATAGAATAGATTTTTGATCAATGCAATGATCCACCACAGTTCCAAAAGGCTGAAGGAAGATGAAAAATGATATTCACGTCCATAAAAAGAATTGAGGAACTCTAAGTGCAGACTGAAGCATACTTTTTTTCACTTTCTTTATTTTTCATGCATCCCCTGTCTCCCAATAATGTGGAAATATGTTTTGCATGACTTCATATGAGTATCATATTTCTTGCCTTCTCATTATGTAAGGAAGGGGAAATTTGGAATTAAAAATGAAAACAAAACAAAAATAAATAAGATAGAATAGGTCTAAGTATTTTTGAAGGCAAGAAGAAAAGAAACAAGTAGAGGAAACAGAAGAAATAATTTAAGGCATTCAATTTATATTCCCCTAAGAGACTCTCTGCAGGTTTGACTCTTCACCTGGATCAAAAGACAGGTCACTGGTGTAGATGTTTTTCACCAGCATATTGGCACAGAGCTTGATACTCTTTACATGGCTGTAGAGTCGATTCAGATATAGCATTAAAATGAACTGGAGATCTAGCTGTAGGCAAGTCCATCGCACACTGTTGGGAGCTGCACCAATAAGGTCTGGAAATTAGAAATACCCAGAGTCAAATATTAAATTAATCCTGACTAGAACCTCATAGAAATATAATCAGTTTGCAACACCTTCCTAAAGATCTATTAAGATCCTCTTAAGTTAGTTCTTTTTCCATACCAATACAGAAAGTATGAATTAGAAAATTCTAAGAAAGGGATGTACCTCTTAATCTGACCTCAATGCCAGGTCATACTATTTCTCTTTGATTCACAAACAGTTCCTTTTTTTATTTTTTAAAAACCCTTATCTTCTGTCTTAGAATTAATACTGTTTATTGGTTCCAAGGCAGAGGAGTGATAAGGGCTAAGGCAATAAGGGTTAAGTGACTTGCCCAGGTTCACATAGCTAGGAAGTGTCTGAGGCTAGATTTGAACCTAGGATCTCCCATCTGTAGGCCTGGCTCTCAAGCCACTAAGCCAACCAGCTGTCCCTAATCAGGACATTTCTTATGCCCAATATACACTCCTTCCCTCCTCTTGTTCTTTCCTTCTCTATTCTCAAACATTTGTCTTAGAAATGATACAAGTATCAGTTTCATGGCAGAAGAGTAGTAAAGGATAGGCAAATGGGATTAAGTGGTTTGCTCAGAGTCACACAGTTATGAAGTGTCTAAAGCCAAATTTAAAAGTCCTCGGGACTCCAGCCTGGTGGTCTATCCACAGAGTCACCTATATGGACCCTCTTGCTTTTTCATGAAGTCAAAATTCCAGATCTGCAACAGGCAGATTGGCAATAAGCCTATTTTTCTAAAAAATGCACTTAGTTCATATAATTCCTGAGCATAAATTTCTCTTCAATAAGCTCACAACACTTCAGAGGATATCCTCTGTTCAATATCCCTGAAGAAATCTAGCACTATCTTATGCAATGACATCTCAAACACTTCTTTCTAGACTGTTGTTGGAGAAAGCACGAAAGGCAAAAGACTTATTACTCTTTGGCCATATGACCTTAGAGGAACCACTTGGCCTCTATGATTATATGTAAAGTAAGCATAATAACACACATACTACCTATACAGAAAATCCTGGATAAACCTTAAAGTACTAGGTAAATATGAACTAGTGTTACATAAATTTTCAGGGTACCCCTGGATCAACCTGTCTTAGAAGTCTTCAAAGGCCTTGTAGTTTCTTCATAAATGAAAGGGAATTGAAGCCATGTAGAGGTGGACTTGAACTCTTTAAAGAGGTTGGAGAAGGAGATGCGAATCACTTGGCTATCCTGAGAAGGGAGATATATAAGCTATTCAGGAAATAAGGAGGTAAAGGCAAAAACATTAAAGTAACCACAAAAGAAAGGACAAATTGTCTTGGGCATGGAGAAGCTACAGTCTTGCCTTCTGTCCTTTCTCATTCTCCTTGTACTAAAAGTAATACTACCTTACATTTTCATAATGCTGTTATCTATCTCAAAATACTTCGATATCTATTAATTTATTTGAAGAACATGAGAACCATATAACAAAATGTGTCTCACACCTACCTCAGTAGTTACATCCAGGTGGACAACAAAATACTTCATGGGAATTGGCCTGAAAAGTAGGTAGAGGTATCGTCCTGTCAGTCCCAGAGACTGAGTGCTAGTTTTGGGGAGCTGAATAAAATTGCCAGCTGGAATGGCACCACGAATACGATAAACTGTTCCCTTCAGCGTCTTATCCTAGGATGAGATGTCAGCCACATAAAAATTAACATTAAGTTTATAATTCGAACAACAAAATAGAGAAGAATCAGTCTGGGATGCCCTAGATCCAGGGTGGCAAACCTATGGCACATGTGCCAGAGCCCTCTCTGTAGGCACATGTTCCATCATCCCAGCACAGAGTTTACCAGAGTTCATTACTAGAAAGCTAGAGAGACATGGGGCCGGGCTATTCCGCTCCCCCTCTCCAAAAGCACCTGAGGACATTTCTCACATCACCCACCCCTCTAAAAGGTTTACCATCACTGCCCTAGATGATGAGGGAATATGAGTGATGAGCCCCTAGGGACTTTCCCAGCAGAAGGGGAGGGTGGCTTTGAGTTCCCAGGACCCAGGGGTAAGCAGTCATGATCATGATAAATTACCATAATAGTAGTCACATCACCCTCCTTTGTCGACCTTTTCCATTCTTCTACCTTCAAGTGTTTGAAGACATTCAGAAATGGATGTTGCCACACTAACAGAAAAGTCAACACGTCAATTCCCTGGAATGACCCTATCCCCTTCTATACATGATGGCTGATCCAGTAAAGTAATGTTTTGTTTTTTAAACTCTTACCTTCCATCTTGGAATCAATAATAAGTATTGGTTCTAAGGCAGAAGAAGGTAAGAGCTAAGCAACTGGGCTTAAGTGACTTGCCCAGGGTCACATGGCTAAGAAGTATCTAAGCTCACAATTGAACCCAGGACCTCCCATCTCAAGTCTTAACTCTCAATTCATTGAAAAACCTACCTGCCCTGATGTAATGTTTTATAGGATAATGGAAATGGTGCTGGTCATGGAGTTAGAAGGCCTAGGGGTGAATTCCTGCTTTGATAATGACTATGTGAACACAGGCAAACAAATCACCTCCATTTTCTAAGTGTGCCCTCTCTTCTATAAAATTATAAGACCTTCATAACCTACCTCAAGGGATCATTTTGAAAAAAGCATTTTATAAACCTTAAAGTGCTAAAGAAATATGAATTATGACTATTGATTCTCAAAGGGTCTGAACTATTGAGATTTCACAAACTCAGTCAGTTTGTTTAGAAATGTTCAACCACCAGGGGATGTGGAAAAGTAGGGACATTAATTCATTGCTGGTGGAGTTGTGAACTGATCCAACCATTCTGGAGGGCAATTTGGAACTATGCCCAAAGGGCGACAAAAGAATGTCTACCCTTTGATCCAGCCATAGCACTGCTGGGTCTGTACCCCAAAGAGATAATGGACAAAAAGACTTGTACAAAAATATTCATAGCTGCGCTCTTTGTGGTGGGCAAAAACTGAAAAACGAGGGGATGCCCATCAATTGGGGAATGGCTGAGCAAATTATGGTATATGTTGGTGATGGAATACTATTGTGCTCAAAGGAATAATAAAATGGAGGAATTCCATGGAGACTGGAACAACCTCCAGGAAGTGATGCAGAGCGAGAGGAGCAGAACCAGGAGAACATTGTACACAGAGACTAATACACTGTGGTATAATCGAATGTAATGGACTTCTCCATTAGTGGCAGTGTAATGTCCCTGAACAATCTGCAGGGATCTAGGAGAAAAAACACTATTCATAAGCAAAGGATAAACTATGGGAATAGAAACACGGAGGAAAAGCAACTGCCTGACTACAGCGGTTGAGGGGAAATGACAGAGGAGAGACTCTAAACGAACACTCTAATGCAAATATTAACAACATGGAAATGGGTTCGAATCAAGAACACATGTGATACCCAGTGGAATGTCGGCTATGGGGGGTGTGGGGAGGAAAAGAAAATGATTTTTGTCTTTAATGAATAATGCTTGGAAATTATCAAATAAAATATTATTAAAAAAAAAAAGAAATGTTCAACCATCAATAAACATTTAAGTATCTAATATAAGCTCAAGGACCTGTACAATGTTTTGGAGATATGAAGATTAATAAAGCATGATCCCTAGTTTCCCGGGTACTAAGGTTGATAAAACATTGGCATAAAAAGGGCTAACAGTAGGAGATAATGTATACTAAATACTGAATGAACAAAACAAACCTGTGACCTTTTAGCCCAAATGAAAAGTTTCAGCTGCTCCCTGACATGCACCTCACTTGTCATTTGAAGCTCCTTCAGATCTGGAATTCACTAGCATTAGCACTCATGTGACCATAAACAAGTCATTGCCCTTCTTTCTACAATGACTTAATAGGCTACCCTATGATCCCTCCTCCCTTCCAAATAACTTATGGACTACAATTTATATAACTGCCCCCCCAAAAGAAAAGCCTGGACACTTTCAAACTTTTGTACTCTTGCTGTTTCTGTTCCCCATGCTTGGAAAGCCCTCCCTCACCTTCAAATTCCTACTGACCTTTTAATGGTCAACTCAAATACCACTAAATATAAAGCTAAATATAAGCAAACTGTCATGACCCTACCCCCCACCTCAGATTTTTTAAAAAACACTTTGAAAATTTTTTATTTCTCCAATTACATGTAATAACAATTTTCAACATGTTTTCCAAAATCTTAAGAACCAAATTTTCTCATTCCTTCATTTCCCTCCCTGTTCTTGGAGTTGGTAAGCAATTTGATCTGAATTTTACATGTAACCCATCTCCAATCTTAATGACCTCTTACCCCTTCCCTCTTGGAGTCCACCCAGTATTTGGTCTACATTTTCTAGTGAGTTTTTTGTATATATTTAGCATTTTAATCATCAGTTAACGTGCCCAATCAAGGCCTTAATTTTCTTAAACTCTGTAATCTTTCCCGGTGAAAGGCACCGTGTTTTATACGGTTTTTAAAATCTCTAGAACACTCAAATGAATCTAAGATTGTTTCCAACTATGACGTCATCTAAGAGTTCCGGAAGTCATCCCCTGTGACTTCATTTGATGTAGCAAGTAAGTGAGGTCAAAAGTGAGTGGAAGGGCCCCGCCCAGGGACCCACAACCCACCAGACCAAGCATTCCTAGGCCGGGAAGGGTTACAAGCCCCGAGGGCTCCGCGGATCCTCGGGCCGCAGGGAGTATATACAGAGCCCAGAGCAGAGACTGGCCAAGGCCGGACCGGAAGCCGGAGACCGAACCCGGAGCCTAGTGCATTAGCAGTCCCTCGGGGCAGGCTGGGGTCCCCGGCCAGGCCCACTCTCAGGGTCAAGGCTCCGCCCAGCTCTGGATACTCCAGGATTTGGACACTCTCCACAGCCCCACCAAGTTTCCACTCCACCCCTGGAACTCCCACTCATTCCACTACCTCGGGCCATGGCCGTAGTCTTCTAGTTGGCCCCACCGGGATCCTCCAGGATCCAGCCGCTTAACCCTCCCGCCACGGCGGCCGTAGTGGCCGCCAACTCTGACGTCTGTCGTGCACGCAGCGCGGTTGCCTAGCAACCAGCGCATTGCTACGACTGCGCAGGCACCATAGTTCCACTATGGCGGCTCCGGGTCGCCCGGCAGAAGTCGAGGGGGCGGGCAGGAGAAGGAACACATGACTTGTCCTCTACTCTATTCCCAGAGGCCCCGTCCCCATCTCTCAGTTTACTGGAGTTATATGTATTTGAAGCTATTCAGATACTGAACTGAGATTCGAAAATTCGTTCTTCGTGTCGAACTTCCCAAGTCCTTGGCTCTGCCAAGTGCACGACAAAAATGGCCCTGATCTTGGACAGACCAAGCAGAGTAACGGCCTAAGTCCGAGCTGGACTGAAGCTTGGGAAAACATCCGATCCAATCCCTATTTGCATTTATAGAGTAGTCACAGATCTAGAGAGTGGAAGAAACTGAACAAGAGTTGGAGAGCCGATGCAGTCTTACTTTCTATTTGCATTTCCAGCACTTTGATTTGCATAGTAAGCTCTTGATAAATACTTTATTCATTAGTTCTTTCATTCAAAATTACTAAGCCAAATTGTGGCCTTTAATTCACCTCTCCCGAATGAGTTTAATGTTCTCTTGATCTTGGGCGGCAGTTCTTAACCTGGAGACTGAATTGTGAGGCTTTTTTTGGATAACTTTTATTTTGAGTTCTTTTATAATCTTATGTATTTAAATATATGCATTTAAAAACATATTTTGATAAGGGGTCCATAGACTTCTCCCAGGTTGCCAAAGGAATCCTTGCTGAAGGGTGCTGGAACCAGCTCCCAAACAACTGCTAAATTTTCTAAGTGAGCATTTATGAATCAGAAATTGGCAAAGATTACAAATCGAGGCTCGATTTATTTATGTGTATTTTTTCTAGCTTTAAAGAATTTATGGACAAAATGTTAACTAAAAGTATACTGAGTTGTTTTTTTAACCGGAGAAAACTTGTTAAGCATTTACCAGCATTCCCCTGACTCCCTGACACTTACAAAAAGGTTAACAGACCTTGATTTAGGAGCTTTTGAAGTGTAGACAAGGATTTCCTTTTATCCTGTAGATGCTCAGTTGAAAATCGCTGGATTTGGAGTAAGAAAACCTCAATTCTAATATTTGGTTTATTAATATTCATTTATATTTATATTCATATTTGTAACATCTGTTAATATTCATATTCTATTGATCTATTCATATTCTAATAGTTTATTTGACTCGTGTCAATTATTAGAAACTAATTCTAATAAAATAATATCTCTAATATTTTATTAGACAATCCTGAAAGAACTCTGAAACTTAATACCTTTCATTCAAAGCACTTCCTTTTTATGAAACTAAGTTTCTTTAGATTTACAATCAGGAAGGTTGGATTTGATTACCTCTAAATTCTTTTCCATCTCAAAATCTATGATTCAGTGTCACAGGCTAAGTGCTGGAGAGGAGCTCAAAATTAAAGGGGGGGAGGGTAGGGGTGTGTGGCTCAGTGGATTGGGAGCCAGGCCTAGAGATGGGAGGTCCTGGGTTCAAATTGACCTCAGTACTCCATAGCTGTGTGACTGCAGAGCAAGTCACTTAACCTCCATTGCCCAGACCTTACCACTCTTTAGAACCAATATATAGTATTGATTCTAAGATAGAAGGTAAGGGTTTAAAAAATAATAATAATTAAATAGGGGAATCTATGGTTTAAAGACATCCTATGCCCCTGGAAATCCCAATAAATCCCTTCACTTCTTATAATTCATTAAAATTAAGAAATTCAGTTTCTTCCAGGCAAATCAAAATAAGTAAAATGTTTAAAGTTCTAGTTAAACTTTAGCTACTCATAAATAAAATCAATTAAAAAAGCTTAGGATTTGGGTCCAAACTTCTCACACCTGTAAAATGGGGATAATTAATAGCACCTTCATCCCAATGTTGATTTTTCTATTTTAAGAATGAAATGAGATAATTATAAAGATCTTGGCAAAGTGCTTGGAACATAGTAAGAACTGTATAAATTTTAGCTAGTATTATATTCTATACTATATATTTAAAGTCTTCCACAATCTAGCTGTCAGTGAACTAGGCCTTTTTGTGAGAACAGAAGTTTGCATTTGGAGATGTTATAATTAGATAGTTGTTGGATTAGATAACCTCCCAGGTTTCTCCCCACACAGAGATTTTGTGATGACTTTTCAGCCTTTAAGCTTGACCCCAAATGCGCCATACTTAGAGCCAGTGCCACCTTTCAGAGCATTGCCTCCGTCAACCCCTAGATGGCACTACAGAGCTTTGTGGGCTATCATCCCTCAGTTGTCCCAGTGCAAGGTTCTGACCCTGGACTCTGGTTGGTGCCTTCCTCCAATCCAGGTGACTATAATCACTTGCACAGGATTACAATTGAACAACTGGAAGGCACCACCATACTTCCTTTCCTCATAGGTCAATAAGATTTCCCGCTTAGCAATCCTTCCCATCTTTCCCAAATGTTCAAGGCCAGGCCAGATTTAAAAAGAAATGGAGTATAATGAGGGCCCCTCATTTTTTTCCCAAATATTTCATTAAAACTTCATGTTTGGAAAGCCTGTTACCTAGGCAGGTGGGGCAGGAGTATGAGCCAGCCCTCCTCCATCATGAACATATTAGTAACCATTCACATAGAGCGTCTAAGACTGGCCCGTCCTTGGAAAGCAAAGATCTTAGGGACACAAGCAGGGAAATTTTTCTTGGCAGGGGAGAGACTGTACTTCCAGACTCCTCCTTATCTGGAAGGTCAGGCCTGAGGAGGGCACAACATAAATGGGGAAAAGAGGCATGTGGTATGTGAAGAAGAGGGGAAGGTAGTCTGGAGTAGGATGCTTTACCAATTTTGCTACTTCACAGTTCACCTCCAGCTACCTAACAGGGAGTTAGATGTAACTAAGCTAGAGGCCAAAACATACCTTAACTATTCAATTCCCTGACTTTTTATCTCCAGAGTTAATGGAAAGTCAGGTCAAATAAATCTGAGGTTAGAAAGGATTTAGAAACGAGAAAGGTGGCTTAGTTGGATTCAAAGATGGTAGAGGTCCAATAAAACTTCATGCTGAGGTAGGTACTAGACCAACTTGAGAACTAGCATGGAATCATGAACTTTTTTTTTTAAACCTTTACCTTCCATCTTTAAATCAATACTGTGTAAGGGCCAGGCAAGGGGTATTAAGTGAATTGCCCTGGATCACACAGCTGGAAGTGTCTGAGTTCACATTTGAACCTGTCAATGAGAAATTTGGATGACTCAGTTTAACTCTGCCCTTTGAGAAACCTCTATGCCAAGCACCTCTGTTTTGGGGTTGAACTATGGACTTTAGAGCTGTTTGGGAACCTTTAGGGTAGGTGGGATTTGTGGACATAGCTAATGTTAAGTGCCTTTTATTTGTTTTGGAGGCTTCCCTAATTGTTGTCTCCTCTCAGGAGCCCAGCTCTTGAGTTTGGCCCTTGCCTTTGACATGATATAGCTGACCCCTAGGTGATACCCCTGAGGCTGGCTGCAAAGAGGTTTGCAATCTGTTTGTCTCTGTGGCTTACCTTAGCAAATTCTCCAGAGGGTATAAGAGACCTCACCAAGTTGCATTTCTCTTTGGAGTTGGCACTTAGCACAGTGTTTTCTCCCAGGGCAGAGTAGGCATGGAGCTGGCATTTTGCAGGGTGCCTTCCCCCAAATGGATACCAGTTCCCAGAGTCCCCAAGGTGCGGGCCCTGTGGGGCAGTTGATGTTGAGCTCTGTGTGACAGCCGGAGTATGAACCTGTCTCTATTCCTGATTAAAGAGTGGTTCTTTTGACCACTTTGGTGGTTCTGTGTTATTTCAAAGTCAACAAACCCAAGACCTCCCATGTCTACCTGACCATAAAATTTTAAAGTGTTCTCCTGCTGAGATTATCCTGTCTGTATCTCATTTGTAAATTGTTATTTGAATGCTGTCTCCCCATTAGACTGTGAGGTTCTTGAGAGAAGGGACTGTTAATTTGTTTGTTTTGGGCTAGGGGTATCTATGTTTGCCTTGATTTGACTTTTGTTGAAGGTGAGATGGACAGGGGAGAAGTCAGAATTATTCAAAAGGCTTTGTTCCTAGCAAACCAAAGAAATATGAAGGAAGAAGGCTTTGAAGATCTTGGTTAAAATCTCTGCTCCAACATCTGCTGGCTTACTTGACTATAGATAGGCAAATCAGAGCCTCTCAGTTTCAGTTTCTCCATCTGTAAAAATGGGATTATAATACTCACGTGACTGTGAAAAAAATACTTTATAATTCTAAAGTATTATAGAAATGGAAGCTGAAAGCACAGGGTTTCCTTCTAGGACTCCTAAAAAGGAGCCATTCTGCAAGTCTCTTGAAGCCCAATCCCTAGTTTTGTGCAGAAGGTGAATGGAAAATGTACTTGGCAAACACAGAATAGATCCCATCAGCCATCTTAAGAGGAGAGGCAAGTGAATAATAAAAGAGAGACTGGGGGAACAGCTAGGTGGCTTCCTGGGCAAGTCACTGCCTAGCCCTCCTCACTTTTCTGCCTTAGAACCAATACATAGCATTGTTTCTACAATGGAAAGTAAGAGTTTTAAAGAGAGACAGACAGGCAGCTGAGTAGCTCAGTGGATTGAGAGTCAGGCCTAGAGATGGGAGATCCTGGGTTCAAATCTGGCCTCAGACACTTCCAAGCTGTGTGACCCTGGGCAAGTCACTTAACCCCCATTGCCTAGCCCTTACCACTCTTCTGTCTTGGAATCAATGATTCCGAGACAGAAGGTAAGGGATTAAAAAATAAAATAGAGACAGACAAACAAACCAGGGCAACTAGATAGACCATCACCAAATCTGGCCATGGAGAAAAAGACATCTCTGGGTCTTGGCTTTATCCAGCCGCTGTGGTAGCTGGGACCTTGCTACTACTCCACTTCCCTGAGAGAGGGAGGGGAAGGGAAATAAAGGCTGGTGATAAGCACCTTGCTTGGGAAGTCATAAGGAACTTCCTCCACCCTAAAGAAGGAAAGGCAAGACAAGCCCTTCCTCAATCTGCCCTGTTCTACAATATACATCATCTATATTCCAGGCTAGAGGGCCCCCATGCTCAGGAGGTGGCTGGAGGTTGAGAAAGTGGGAAATGCTGGAGAACCCTCAGGCAGCAAGATGGCCAATTGCTTCCTGATTCCAAAGCAGGGGTTCTGAAGTTGGGGTTCATAGATTTCAAGGGGGTTATGGACTCAGAGGAAAAAATTACGTCTCTATTTCCATTAGTCTATAACTGAAATTTTGCATTTCTTCAATTATTTGAAAACATTTTACTGAAAAGGGGATCCATAGGCTTCACTCAACTACCAGAGGAATCTATGACTCCCAAAATGTTAGGAATGCCTGGTTTTAAAGAGAACTATTTACTCTCTTCCCTCTCCTCCCCCAACACACACACACACACACATACAGAGTATACCATCTCTAGGACAGCACAAGAACAGGCAGGTTTAAATTCTTTATTGGCTTGGAAATCTGTACCTCAGCTCCACATGGGCTTCCCACAGGGCTCAACTGGCAGGAGCAAAGTCAAGGTAGGAGGGGCCAAGCAGGCCTCTGCTCCCCCTAGAACTACATGTAGCACCCAGATAACCTGGCCAGAGGCTGCAGCAGTTCCAAATGTCCAAATTCTGGCACTTCTGGGATGGCAGGTGCCTGCCCCATCCCCCAGGCAAGGGGGTTGGCTTGGGAGGCAGTGGTCCTCTTCTGTTGGTGTTGCCTGCTCTGGGTCAACAGGTCAATGGCCCCTGGACTATAGGCAACTCTCCTCCCAATGCAGCTTTTTAGGAGCAATTGTTAATCCCAGCAAGAAACTGCTGTGCCCACCATTCATCCAAGTCAATGGGTACAAAGTCTGTGGAGAGAAAGGGAGGAAATTCTGTCTGACCTGGAAAATACACATCTGAAAACTAATTTAACTCAGTCTCGCTTCCAGGCTCTTGGATTTTAGCCCAGGTTGGCTCCTGACTCACTGTGGGCGATCCTGGGTACACCTCGCTTCTATTTTATTTGTTGTGGCACCTAAAACATTGGTTTATAATCAGATCTGAATTTATGTTCTGGTTCCTGTATATGTGAGCAATATGGCAAATCACTTCATCTTTCTGGGCCTTTGAGTAATAATTCCTCCCAGGGTCATGATGAAGAAAATTCCTTGTAAGCATGCTATTGTTAATTATGACTATTCTGGGCAAGGCTTCACGTCCATTCAAAGAAGGGGAAAAACCAATGGCATACCTCCCCAAAGAATTAATAGGATAAGCCCTTTCAATTCATAAATTGCTCATAAATCCAGAACTGAGACACATAACTAGGCTTGAGACCTCAAGCTGGAAAGAAACCAGGCAGGACGGAAAAGAAATTTCACTTCAGGCATGTCCTTGACCAACAGGTGCTTGGTGTTGAGTAATGCCCCGAAAGGGCTTGAAGTGACTTGGAATCTGTCGCCAAGTGAATTGATGCCACAGAGACAGTCTAGCCAGACTCTTAATTCTTTCTCAGCTCATTCCACCACAAGGCCATAAGAGGCCCCAGTGGCCCAGCCTCTCCTTCCTGAGTATGGCCATGAACCTAGACTATCTTGAACCCAGAGTTGGTTTTGTCACCACAGGGGCCAAAGTGGAAAGAACCAGTGGCCAGGGACTGTTGAGGGCAGAGGTCACTTACTTTGCAACCCAGGGTTAGGTGTCTTCTCCACATACTGCACGGGCCTGGGTCCACTCTCACCTGCCTGGCTCCCCACCAACTGCTGCTCCACCTGTTGCCAGGCTGCAAGATAGAAGCATGATGGATGGAGATGCCAACCTGGCAGGGAACCCTTCCAGCCTTTACCCAACCCAACCATGCTTGGGTAGAGAAAGGGACCAGAGCAGAATGACCCCATTTTCCCCACCACAACTGGATTCCTTTGCAATGTGAACCATGCATGCTCCTTTAATAACAAAAAGCAACTATGGGTAGCATCCACATGGTACATTACTCAACTTAGCCTAGCCCTGCCTCCCAACATGCTTCTAGAGTGTCTCCCTTTGTTAATAGAGTGAATTCAAAGAGCACAGATTAATTCCTATCATTTATCTGAGATAAACCCAGCAAGAAATGTAAATGTGCTGGAGAAAGGGGCAGCACCCGGGTGAGTAAAAATGGGTTGTCTCTGCCTTCTTTGTCCAGGGAAGTCACTTTCTCTCCCTAGGCCCAAGTTTTCTCTTCGGTGAAATAAGGATATTTTCTGAGGTCTCTTCCAGCTATGATAGCCCATGTCTTATTTTCCCCTAATGCAGAAGCAACTCTCATCTTCCTGTCCCTGGGGCTCCCCAAGGATGGCCTGGGGTTCTTACCTTCGTACACAAATCGGACATTCTCCTCGTGGGCAAGCGTGTAGCTCTCCTCTGTGGCCATGATTGACTGCGTTGTGGCCAGTGGCCTCCTCCCATTCACTCTGTTGAACACAAGCTTTGGGGCCAGGCTGTTAGGGGAAGGGGAAAAATAGCTAGTTGGTCAATATATTTATTCCATGCTTACATTTCACCTAAGTAACTACGGCACCAGAAATCTCATCAAGGACCTAGTGGAAAAGGGAAGGCCACAGAATTGGGTGACTGTGACATGCCATGCTGCCTAACATCTAGAAGCATTTAATTAAATAGTTTTCATCTAGAGCCTTGGCAAAGGACTCTCTTCCTGTTCCCGCATTCTGCTTCTCTTATAGGATAGAGCCCCTGGGTGGCTGCAAATAGCCTCCCCCTCCCATCCTAGTTGTTCTAGCAGCCCCAGGATATAGGCCCTAGCCAGAAATATCTTGGCCAATAGGCACCGACACTACAAGACATAGATCAGACAACGTGCTCTCAAATGCACTTGTGGTCACTGTATTTTTTTTTAACCACATTTCCCCATCACCCAGTTAGTAAGACGACTATTGATGAGTCCAGAAACAGATTTAATCATCTATTTGCAACCTTCCAACCCTCCTTAGACAACCTTAGCTAGGCCTCAGGGATGCCAAACAGTTCAGGTACAGGATCGGCACAACCCACCATAACTTTGAACTCCAGAGCTTAAAAAGATCCACCATCCTTGGTTTAGCAGAACCAGATCATAAATTGTACTATAAAGCAGTGATCATCAAAACAATCTGGTACTGGCTAAGAGACAGAAGGGGGAATCAATAGAATAGACCAAGGGTAAATGACCTCAGCAAACTAGTGTTCAATAAACCCAAAGATCCCAGCTTTTGGGACAAGAACTCTCTATCTGACAAAAACTGCTAGAAAACAATATGGAAAAAATTATGTTTAGATCACACCCTATACCAAGGTAAGTTCAATAAAAATAGTGATGCTATCAATTCCCATACTATCAGTTTATGTCTCAGTTAAATAATTCACATTCAGAACAAGATTATTTTCTAAGTGACTATTGAAGTTCACAGTAATTGATGTTGGCAGTCTATTCTCACCATTGTCTTCAAAAATTATGTTAAAAATAAAGCTACTAAGTTTTCTTTTAAAGGAGGCTTTGACCTCTAATACTACAAAAGTACATGTAACTATGCCTGGCAGATACCTAAACCATAAAACTTATCACTCAATACCTAATTAGCAAATAAAATAGTAAGTTGGTTTTATTTTTTTTTAAAGTGAATGTGGAATAGTATAGCCATCAGATCTATGAGGAAGGGAAGAATTTAAGACCAAGCAAGAGATAAAGAACACTACAAGATGTAAAATGAATAATTTTGATTATATTAAATTAAAAATGTTTTGTACAAATGAAACCAATGCAACCAAAACTAGGAGGGGAAATAAAAAACTGGGGAAAAGTTTTTATAACAAATTTCTCTGACAAAGGTCTAATTTTTCATATATAAGGAATGAAGTCAAATTTACAAGAAATCAAACCATTCCCCAATTGACAAATGATCAAAGGATATGAATAGGCAGTTTTGTGAATTTTAGATTTACTCCACCCTGCTTAGTCTTTAGAATTTTAGCAACAAGGAATGTATACACCCCCACTTAAGGATTGAGTGTGGGGGAGGAAGTTCTATGACCCACGTATGCTAGCAAGTGACAAATCAGAAACAACTGGCTGACCCCCTGGGCTGTCCAAAGCCAAGTTTAAGCCACCATTGGTACATGTGAGACACAGGAAGTGATGTAAAGAACTGCCTTTATATTCGCGTCACTTTCTGGGAGAGGGACTTTGGCCGTGGAAGTTGACTTGGAGGAGCTCTAGTGGGGGACCTGAGACTGCTTCCCTTAGATGACCATATGGTGAGTGTTAAGGCTGACTCCCCTTTCCTTGGCTCTTCCTGGAGACACTAGTCTCCCTTATCTTGGAGGAGGCCTTATGGCTGGAAGTTGAACTAGATTTAATCTTCTGGGAAGGCCCTTTGGCTGACGTCTCTGAACTCCCCCTGGCTCAGATCAGGCTGGAGCAGATCTTCTTCCCTTTTCCCTATTTCTTCCTCATTCTTAACTTCTTCCTTCTATGGTAAACAAACCACCATAAAATTCCATTCTGACAGATATTTCATTGGGATTTAGAATTTAAATCCCTGGCGACCACTAAAAAATATATTCAGTCTCAACCCTAAATTTTAACCTTAATAGTCTTCAGATGAAGAAATAAAAACTATCAATAATCATATGAAAAAGTGTTCCAAATCTCTCCTGATTAGAGAAATGCAAATTGAAACAACTCTGAGAGTACCACCTCACACCTAGCAGATTAGCTATTATGACAGCAAAGGAAAGTAATAAATATTGGAGGGGATGTGGCAAAATTGGGACACTAATGCACTATGTAACAGTTAAAATTTAGGAATATGGGGGGACTGAGGCAGGTAGAAATTAGTTTCTCTCTGCAAGGAGTATGATTAAGGATTAAGGATTAAAGAATATACAAGTAAGAAACATGTGCCTAGGCCAGAGGCCTAGACAAAATAATCTCACATCATGGAAGAGACGCCTCTGCTCCAAAACGGAAGTCCAAAAAGCCAAAAGCCTTTGTAATCAGCTTAAATACCTTCTCGATCTTGCCCACCTTAGAATTTCCAAGAGATTACAAAGCATTTTGGGGAAGTGGAGCAAGGAATTGTGGGGATTGAAGTCCAGAGTTCAAGTCCAATTTTACATCCCCCCATTTGATCCTCTGGGAAGAAGTCCTTCCCCAAAGGATAATAAAAACATAATCAATTTAAAGATTACAATATTTTGAGGATAAGAGAAAGAAAAGAACAAAACCAATAATTGCTGAAACACATTGACAAAAAGCCAGTTAGGGGGCAGTCCCCTTTGGCATAAAAGTATACATACAAATAAATGTTCAATCAACTACACCCAAAGTTCAATTTTGTGCAACTTGTGGGGAGGATTCTTCATGGTGGCTTCTCCAACAGTTTAGTTCCGGATTCAGAGAGGTAGCATCTTCTTTACCTAAAATTCTTCTCAAAAGGAATTTAAACTTTGCAATTTAAATAATGATATTTTTTACATTCCCTCCATTAAGAGGGTGATTGACAAATACAGAATCACTTAGGGATGCATGGCTGAGGTATATGAATCAATTGGTAAGAGAAATTAAAAAGATATCAGAAAAATCAAAAAGAAAAGAAAAAAATTTCTGGATGAAAATACAGACTATCAAAGTTTTATATGTAAAAATTCCAAGTAAAAGAAAAATAAATCTATAACAGGTCCTTGAATCAGGGCCCAATCAAAATGATCTAAGCAATGATGCATTTACCCAGTCAGTAGCCAGGACTACAGAAAGTTACCACACTATGAGAGGCAGAAAAGAAAGGGACCAGATTATAGAAGCCAAGTAGGAGCTAAGTTTGGGGATACTCGTCTTTGAGTATCTTCAGAGTGAGTGTGGACACAAGGAAGGCCTACATCTTAACATAAGTCAAGTGTCACAACCCCAAGTCTCACACTAGGTTCAAAACCTTTGTATTGGCCTAGAAGTACATCAATCCACCCTGGATTGGCTTTTCTTTGGCTCTGTGCAATGGCCCTGTTGTGTATATCTTGTCCTGGAATCAGACAGAATCATTAAGCAAAGTCCCATAATTTATTTAAATAATTAGTGACATCGTTTTTATAGTCACAAGCTTTTTAGGGCATGCATTAGCAAATGTATCTTAAACTTGTAGCACTGAAAAGTCAAAAGGTTAAAGAAAATCTTAATGTTGGTGATATGTGCTTCAAATATAAAAAGGAGAGAAAAAATAATAAAAAAAAACAAATCGTATATTGCACATGCAAGAAAAATATAATAAAAGTCTTTAAAAATTCAAAAATATAGCTTATAATCCTTGACACTCTGTGTCAGCTAAGAAAATATAAAATAGATCCATTTCCTCTTAATATCTGGCCATGCTCACTGTGAGTAGAAGGCAAATGAATTGAACAAGGTTAACAATTTTTCCATCTTTAAAAATACAGTAGTACAAATATGTAGTTATCAAAATCCCCAAAATTCTCAATAGCCCAATTAATTACAATAGCAAACAAACACACTTTCATATTCCATATAAGTTGCTGTATGACATTTTTAAAACCTATGAATTGATGGACATTTGTCACAATTTTTACAAACATGGCAATCTTTCAACCTTGGTATTTAAACATATTTTTTAAACAAAGTAAAACTCATCTTGGGTTAAGAACATAATCAAGAAATCTATATATCATTCTGGTGCAAGTAAAGTAGTGAGCTGAAGAGTATAAATAAAGGGGTGCTCCTTTTTCTTGGAGGCTTTTCAGGGGTACAAATGCCCTGAGATTAACTGCCCAACTTCCATTCACATGTGGGAAGGTTGGGGTTTATAAAATGTATTTCACTTCAGCTACTAGAATGGGCCTTACCTCGTGGTAGGGGCAGGCAAAAATAACCAGAGATTGTTAAAAAAAATTCCAAAAATCATATTTAAAAAACCCTTAAAATCATTTGAGATATTTAGCATATTAAATTTTCCAAAGATTGTTATACAATTATAACCAGTTCTGAAGTCCATCTATGTGATAATTTACAAAGTCAAAATAGAAAGGTTGTTTTTTTCATATATGGGCTTAATTACAATAATATTTGTTCAATAGTTATAGGGGAAAAACAACAGAATTTCAAAACTCAGTACATTCAAAATAAATTCAATCAACCTTCAATGTAAGAGAATATTGAATCCAGGAATATATGAACTTAACATCACAAAGTTAAACCTTAAACAAAAAACGCAATAGAAATACAGAGATTTTTATGAACCATTGAAGTTTGAAATGCCTCAAAATTTATCCTTTAGTCTCTTTGAAGTTCTTTAGGTGTGTTTATCCATTTAAATGTCTATTGTCTAAAGGCAGAGTGGTAAGGGCTAAGCAATGGGGGTTAAGGGATCTGCTCAGGGACCCACAGCTGGGGAGTATCTGAGGCCAGATTTTAACCCAAGACCACATGTCTTTATGTCTGGCTCTTAGTTCATTGAGCCACCCAGCTGCCCCCTCCAAAGCTGAATCTTTGGGCTGAGTCTGCTCCCTGACAGGCAGGTGAAGTCAATGAAATTACCAGAAAAGTCAAAAGGTATCCTTTTAAACAGCCCATTGCTTTTTAAGTTTCTGTTTGAAAAAATCTGTTTCTTCTCCTCTCCCTTTTCTCTCTCCCCTGCTCTGATACCTCCTCCTGCCCCAGTCCACGTGGAGCCCAGGTTGCCCACGTGGAGCCAATACCCCGTTTTGTTACCAGCTGATAGAAATGAGTCCTGAGCGATCTGCTCCAAGGAACTGGGTTTGTTGGGCAGGCAGGTCACTAGGTGATTGCAATCTTGGTTGAATCAGGTGGGCCAGGTGAACGAGAGAAAGACCGAGGGGTGGGCAGGGCCGGGAGCCAGAGCGCAGACAAACAGGACCGGGAGCTCAGGCACCAGGTAAGAGGCCAGGAGCAGGAGCCGGAGAAGGCCTCAGGCAGGAGCTGATCAAGATAGTTTTCTAAAAAGGCATCTTGGAGAAACTGGCTTAAAAAATTCATTATCTAGGCTAAAAAATTTGAGAAGTCCTCATCCCTTCGTGGTCGCCATTTGTAACAGTTAAAATTTAGGAATATGGGGAGACTGAGGCAGGTAGAAATTAGTTTCTCTCTGCAAGGAGTATTATATTTTTTAGAGGTTTATTAAGGATTAAGGATTAAAGAATATACAAGTAAGAAACATGTGCCTAGGCCAGAGGCCTAGACAAAATAACCTCACATCATGGAAGAGACGCCTCTGCTCCAAAACGGAAGTCCAAAAAGCCCAAAGCCTTTGTAATCAGCTTAAATACCTTCTTGATCTCACCCACCTTAGATTTTCCGTGAGATTACAAAGCATTTTGGGGAAGGAGCAAGGAATTGTGGGGATTGAAGTCCAGAGTTCAAGTCCAATTTTACAACTGCTGGTAGAGTTGTGAATTGATCCAAGCATTAATAGCAATTCAATGATCCAGGACAATCTCAAGGGACTTATGAGAAAGAATGTTATCCATATCAAGAGAAAGAACTATTGGAAGAGACACAGAAGAAAAACATATGATTTATCACTTGTTTATATGGGTATATGACTTGGGGTTTTGGTCTTGAAAAGATGATTTCAAAATGAATAATATTGAAATAGGTTTTGAGTGATTATCACACATCAGAAGTCAGATTTAAACTTGGTTCTCTCTGATTGTTAGCCCAGCACTCTAGCCACTGTACCACCTAGCTGCCTTTAAGACTAATGGGATGATAAAAAGAAGCATGAAGGAAACATGCATGTTGTAAGGCATCTACTGTAGGGAAAAGCTAAACTCATTACAAATATTTTGTTTGATCCTCCTTGCAACCTTGGTTAACAACAAGCATGTGCCTCAGGAACCAGTGTTAAAGCTTAAGCCAAACCATACAAAACTGGAGTCAGAAGGATGATGATTTAGCCTAACCTTCTTGCTTTATAGACACTATAGAGAAGACACGAGGCCTGGGGAAGTAAAATAATTAGTCCAAAGTGAACCAAGTAATTATTAGCAGAACTGGAATTTGAACCTAGTTCCTCTTGATTTCAAATCTAATGATTGTTCCAAAGCATTCACAGGCTATTGCCAGTCTGCAACTAACAAGAGGATATGTAGCCTTTGGGAAATAGGACAAGTGAGGAGCATCCCTAGTACTGTGGACTGACTAACCTGCAAATTGAGAATATGTACTAAGTTCAAGGGGAGCCTAGAAATATAATCCTGCTTTAGGATCTGAAATGTGAAGGCAGAATCCTGCTGACCCAGGGGCAGCTATATGGCAGAATGAATAAAAGCACTGGGTCTGGAATCAGGAAAATTCATCTTCACGAGTTCAAATCCAGCCTCTGACACTTACTGACTGTGTGACCCTCAGCTAGTCACTTAACTCTATTTGTTTCAGTTTCCTCTCTGTAAATAAATAAACTGGAGAAGGAGATGGCAAATCACTCAGTATTTCTGCCAAGACATTCCCAAATGGGGTCACAAAGAGTTGCATGTGACCAAACTAGACCTCTGACCAGGGCTCTGATGACTTGAGTAGTCAGTTAACCAGAGACCAAATAATTCCTCTGCTTTACATTTTAAGGCCTCAATGGCCTTCCTCCCACTTACCTTTCTGGTCTCATTTCCTACTCTTAGCACCCTCTTCATTCTAATTGAACTGGCCCTTCTAAATGTTTAGTATGTTACCCCTACCCCATGTCCTGAATATGCTCTCTCCTTACCTGTGTCCTCCTTCAAAATATAGATCAAGTGGTATCTTCTCCATGATATTTTTCCTATTCTTTCCCCTTCCCCCATTGTTATTATCCTTTCCCTATTGAAAGTGCTTTGTGGGATCAACTAGGTAGTACAATGGAGTCAGGAGGTCCCAGGTTCAAATCTAACTTCAGATACTTCCTAGTTTGTCCCTCCTTGCCTTTCCCTAGGCAAGTCCCTTAACTCCAATTACCTCGCCTTTCTCACTCTTCTGCCTCAGGCTTGATACTTATTATGGCTTCTAAGACAAAAGGTAGTTTTTTTTTTAATTGCTTTATGGGGGGCAACTGGGTGGCTCAGTGGATTGAGAGCAAGGCCTACAAATGGAAGGTCCTAGTCAAATCTGGCCTCAGACACTTCCCAGCTGTGTGACCCTGGGCAAGTCACTTGACCCCCATTGCCTAGCCCTTACCACTCTTCTGCCTTGGAGCCAATACACAGTATTGACTCCAAGATGGAAGGTAAGGGTTTAAAAAATTGCTTTATGGAGCATGCCCATCAATTGGTGAATGGCTGAATAAATTATGGCATATGAATGAATTTAAAGGAGGAATACTATTGCGCCATAAGAAATGATGAAGGGGATGGTTTCAGAGAAACCTCGGGACCTCGGGAAGATTTTTTAATGAACTGATACAGAGTAAAGTGAGCAGACCCAGGAGAATAATTTATATCACAAAATTGTTAAAACAATCAACTTTGAAACAATCTTAGAAACTCTCATCAACACAATGGCCAAGCACAATTGCAGAGGACTGAAGATAAAACTAGTTTCCGACCTCCTGAGAGATGATGGACTCAAGAGTGGGGACTGAGGTGTTATTCTTTTTATTGATGTAGCCTATGTATAAATTAGTTTTGTTCAGCTGTTCATGTTTATAATAGGGGACTTTGTTTTTTCTTGTTTTCTCAGTGCTAGTAGATGGGAAAGGGAAGGCTGATTTTTGTTTGAAAACAATTTTTTTAAACCCTTACCTTCCATCTTAGAATCAATACTGTGTATTGGTTCCAAGACAGAAGAGTGGTAAGGACTAGGCAGTGGGGGTTAAGTGACTTGCCCAGGGTCACACAGTTAGGAAGTGTCTGAGGCTAGATTTGAACCTGGGACCTCCCATCTCTAGGCCTGACTCTCAATCCAGGTCCCAACAACTTTTTTTAACAAAAAGAAATTACTTTGTGTATACTTTGTATTTATTTATATGTATACTTGTAGCAAGGTGGATGAAAACCAGGCCTTAGTATCTGCCTTGCTGCCATGTCCTCCAGACCCATCCCTGTTCCTCTGCTCCCACCCCCACTCTGCTAGCATTGCCATCTGCCCTTCAGAAGCACCCTAAAAATCCCTTGATTTAGATATTTGACCTTCCACTGTATCCAGAGGACCACTGAGGCTCTCTATCCATCCTGCAGCCAAACCCCTCTATAGATGCTGAATTCTCCAACTAGAATGTGAATTCCGGTACTTAGCACAGACCTTCAGCCCCTAATAAATTAATATTAGTAACACTGGGCAAGTCACTGGACTCCCACTGCCTAACCCTTACCACTCTTCTGCCTTAGCACCAATATATAGTATTAATTCTAAGATGTAAGGTAATGTTTTATAAATAAGGGACACCTGAGGGGCAGGCCTATAGATGGGTGGTCCTGGGTAGATGGGTGATACTTCCTATCAGTATGACCCTAAACAAATCACTTAACCACCATTGCCTAGCCTTTATTGCTCTTCTGTCTTGGAAGCAAATACACAGTATTGGGAGATGGTAGGTAAGGGTTTTAAAACACAACAATAATAAGAAATTAATAAAATGAAATCATATTAATTTCTATAATAATAAATATGCAATATAGCACTTAATAAATACTTAATTATCCGTTCATTCTATATGGACTTCTTTTCCCTCCAGAGAATAAGGGCAGGTTTTTTTGACTTTGTATCCCCAAAATCACAGATTGAGAGTTGGGAGAGACTTCAGCAGCCAGCTAGAGGAACCCAAAGTGTGAGACAAAAAGAATCCCCATGATAACAAGCCAGATAAGTGGTTCTCTTGTCTCTTCTTGAAGACTTCTTAGGAGGGGGAAGCAAATGCCTCCCTAAGAAGACCAACCTCCCTTTGAACAGCAATAAGAACTAAGAACTTTTTCCTGAAATCAAATCTAAATTTCTCGCTTGGTAACTTCTACCCATTGCTCCCGGTTTTGTTCTCTGGGGTCAAATAGAAACATGTCTTATCCCTCTTGTGCATGATATCTCTTTGGATAGTGGAGGGCAGCCATCATTGCCCCCCTTGGTCTTCCCCTCTCCAAATGAAGTCTGTTTGGTCCCTTCCCTAATCCTCACCATGGATTTAAGACTCTTCACCTTTCTGGTTACCTTCCTCTGCAACCCTTATGCTCATTAATGTCAGCCCAGAACTGAAGAAGATACTTCAGATTTGTTCCTGGAAGTTATGCCTCACTTTCTGAAGCCCAAGATCTAATTAGTGTTTTTCCCCCACTGTTAAAACATATGGTTGACTTACATTGAGTGACAGTCTACCAGAACCTCCAGCTCTTTTTCAAATGTATAATCATGTCTCCACCATCTTGAACTTATACACAAGAGCTTCTTTGTGTATGTAGTGAATTGCTTCTCCCTAGATTCATGCCAATGTTCCAGCAGGTCAAAAGCCTTTTGAAGGCTAGCTCTGAAATCTCATGCATTCACTATACCTTGCAGTTTTATAGCATCTGCAAATTTGCTAAGCTTGCCCTTCTTTATCTAAACTATTGATAAACAAGTTTTTGTTTTTTAAAACAGAATTGGTCCTAGGTTTAAATCTGGCCTCAAATACTTCCTAGCTGTGTGACCCTGGGCAAGTCATTTAACCCCCATTGCCTTGGAACCAATACACAGTATTGTTTCTATGATAGAAGGTAAGGATTTGAAGGGGGAAAAAAAGAATAGGGTTGAGCACTGATCCCTAGGGTATTCCTGGTGCCTAGCACAGTGCCTTGCCCATAGTAGGATCTTGATAAATATTTAAACCTCCTAGGAGTGTCTGGCACAAGAGATAGAGTATGTTATTTGTCTCTTTCCCCAAAAGATCCAAGTTCAGACACTATCTGTGTGACCCTGGGCAAGTCATTTAACTTGTTTGCCTCAGTTACCTTATCTTTAAATGAGGATAATAGCACCTATCTTACAGGTTTGGAGTGAGAATCAAATTAGACCATATTTGTAAAAAGCTTTTGTGCTTGGCACATAGTAGGTGCTCTATAAATGCTTATTCCCTCCTTCCCTCTCTCTTCCATGCTCTGTCAAGAAATGTACTGACTCCCTCTGCAGTCAGGGAATCCACAGCAGTGCAGAGAAAAAGAATAAAGGTTTCATCAGGCCCTCCCCACCTCATGGAGGAACATGATCCTACTGTGAGGGGTTTGGCTCCAGATTTCCCACTGCCAGAGTAACTTGTCCAGGCACACTTGACAAATATCATCCAACCCTTAGCAACTGCCTTGATTATGTCAAATTCCTTACACTGGGTGGGAAATTAATCCCTTTCCTCCTTCCTTCCCTCCCTCAACAGATTGCCACACTAGGAAAGGCTGACTTTGTGACTAGAGCTAGAAAAGAAAGAAGACAAAAGGAAGTCTTCAGCTCTTATGAAAACCTATCAGACTCTAGTCTTGTTTGTGAACCTTTGAAGCCCTATATTTGGGTAGATCAGGATGAGTCAAACTTCCTGACCCTGAAACTGAAAAGGCTCTGGGATTTTTATCCTGTCACTCAAGGTTGTTTTGATCTGGGAAGGCCTTGAATGTTGGGCAAGGCTGACTGCAGATAAAATTAAGTCTAGCAAAGTTTGAGCACTAAGAGATGTTTTCACCTCTCCTCCCTTGCTCTGGAAGCAGAGGCCAAAAGTTATGTAAAAACTTTGCCACTGGCTCTGCTCTATGGGGGAAAGGGCATGTGGTTACAGGCAACAGCTCCCTTCCAGGAACACCAGAACACAAGCAGACCATAAGCCCAGGCCATGAGGGTCAGACTGGAACCAAGAGAGCACAAAACAATTGAACTGGGCTGTGCCCAGTGAGGTGTGAGGACCAAAAAGGAGCTAACCAC
This sequence comes from Monodelphis domestica, assembly GCF_027887165.1. NCBI lineage: Eukaryota > Metazoa > Chordata > Mammalia > Didelphimorphia > Didelphidae > Monodelphis > Monodelphis domestica. Next base: position 144,027,026 of record NC_077233.1, read on the forward strand.
TTACTGCTATGCCCCAGGTAGGGCAAGAATAGTCAAGTCCAGGTCCTTGGGCCTCCACGGAGCCTTTACAACTCCCCATTCTTCTCTCTCTGGAGAATTCCTAAAGCAATTAGGAGTGGACCCATTCAACTGAGCACTAATACATACTGTTTTGTAGCCTCTTAGGCTATCAGAATTGGAAGGAGGCCTTGGGAACTCTGAAGATCCTTCCCAGCAGAAGAAACTGAAGACAGGAGATTGGGAAAGAACTTTCTAAAGTTTCACAGGAACAAAGAGACCCAGCTATCATTCAAATCTAAGTTGTCTGACTTATGCTTGGTATCATTTTTGCAACTGATTATAAATTTCCCAAGGATAACTCATATAATACAGATCTATGAGCCCTCCAAGGTCATCTAGCACAACTCCCTCATTTTATAGATAAGGAACTGAGGCCTAGAGAAGCAGAGTTAGTTAATAAGCATTTGTTAAGCCCTTACTATATACCAGGCACTGGGCTGAAGCTCTAGGGATACAAATTCTAGCAAAAATAATGACAGTTCCTACCTTCAAGAAAGAGCACTAGGTGGGAAGTGATTAGAGTCAGGCCTGGCTTGGAGTGAGGAAGATTCATCTTAAATTCAAATCTGGCCTCAGAGACTTACTAGCTGTGTGGCCCTGGGCAAGTCCCTTAACCCTGTTTGCCTCAGTTTCCTCATCATTGAGCTGGAGAAGAAAACGGCAAACTCTAGGATCTCTGCCAAGAAAACCCCAAATGGAGGTCACAAAGAGACAGACATGACTGAAAAATCACAACCACAACAATAAAACTTTCCAGGAGCTTATATTCTAATGGAGGAAAATAGCACAGAGAAAACAGGCCCTAAAAAGAAGGCGGGGAGCAGAGCAGTGAAGTCTCAGGCATCAGTGATGGCTGGTCTGAGGTCCTTCCCCAAAAGGGATGTTCTAGAAACACAAGGATTTGAACCCAGATCCTATAACTCCCAATTTTGTATTCTTTGCACTGCATATGCTGCCTGTACAAATTGAATTCTCTACAATAACCCTGTGACATAAATAGTGCAAATAATATTCTCCTTTATGGATGAAGAAACTCTTGAGGCCCAGAGATCACTTACCCAGAGTCACAAAGTGAGTAAGTAGGTGTCAGAGGCAGGAGTCAAACTCAAATCTCCTGCCTGACTCCAAACTTAGAGCTCGTACCACTCTACCATAGCCTTTCTTTATTGCTTTTCAATTCAGACCAGCTTTATGTGATCCCATCTGAGGTTTTCTTAGCAGAGATACTGCAGTGTTTTACCATTTTCTACTCCAGCAGCAAATTTTTCAAATGAGAAAATGGAGGCAAACAGAGTTAAGTGTCTTGCCTGGGCAAATCACTGTTTGCCTCAAAAAAATTATATACATATATACATAATACATTTATGTATATTATAGATATAAAATAAACTCTACAGATTTATTCCTATATACATAAGAGAGGCAGAGAGAGAGAGAGAGAAGGGTTGGTGAGAGAGACACTGAAGGAGAGTCAGAGAAGAGATACACACAGAGGGAGGGGGAAGAGAGACAGAGAGACTAGGATCTGGAAGGGGCCTTAGGGGCCAAATAGTCTAATCTAATAGATGAGGCAACTCTCATTTCACTTTGCAGCCTGAGTCTGGAATGCTGAGGAAACACCTCCCAGGAATGCTCTCCAGTGGGGAAAGGAGGGAGGCAGAGGAAGGCTCTGGTGTCATTGGCTCATCACAGGGAGCCCCAGTACAAGTTGGTCCCAATTATACACAAAAGCTAACATGCAGAAAGTCTGAACATCTCCCCTTCAGGGGAACAGGATAATCCTGATGGATCTGAGTCTGAGGAATGCGGGGTGGGGGGTGGAGGTGCTCCCCAATCGGAAACCAGCTCAAAACTGCTGAGTCAGACTCAGCTGGGCAAGAACTACACTGGGGCTGCTTGCTGAAGGATAAGCGCCTGGGGAAAGGGCTGTGTTGAAAACTGGCTAGAATAACCCCAAACAGAAGGCTCCCCGGGTTTGCTGCTGCCACCCAAGGGTTCAGAGGCTTCTTCTCTTCTAGAGTCCCTGCCTGCTCTCTGGCTTCTCTCCAGCATCCCTCCTTCCCAGCAGTTCTCTAACCCTACATTCTCAGAACAAAAACCTGGAGAGGAATTCTCGCGGTAAAAATGACAGGGAGCCAGACTTGGCATTCAGTTCAGTTGCTGCTCAGATCAGACTCCTATGGACGTTATTCACCCCAGAGATGCCCAAGATTCACATGGATCTCAGGCTTTTCTCTACACTCTGAACTCTTCCATAGTATTCAATATTCCTGGAATTGCTGCCAGCACCTCTTTCTTTTTCAAAAATACATGTTATATCATACTTTAGAAAAGATTTATGTCATATGTATATTTACTATTTATATTATCAACAATGCATTATTATATTATAATACATGAGCAATAACATAAAACACATAATATATTTTATTATATATCATATATTATAAACTATGTTAACAAACAGAATATTTTATTATATAATATATTATGAAACATATTAATGTTTTCTATAATACATTATAAACCATATATTAATAAATAATATATTGTATTATATAATATATTATACATTTAAAATACACACAATATTTTATTATATAATATATTATAAAATATATATTGAATAATGTGTTTTATTATATAATGTATTATAAACTACATATTAACAAACATTTTATTATAGAATATCTTATAAACTATATATTAACAAAAGTTTTATTATATATTATAAACTATGTATTAAAAATAATAGGTTATATAGTATAAACTATATATTGACAAATATGTATTTATTATATATTATAAACTATATATTAACAAATGTTTTATTATAGAATATATTAGCAAACATGTTTTTATTATATAATACATTATAAACTATATATTAACAAATATGTTTTATTATATAGTATATATTAAAAATAATACATTTATTATATGCTATAAACTATATATAAACAAATGTTTTATTCTATAATATATTATAAACTATATCTTAACAAATATGTCATATATTATAAACTATTAAAAACAATATGTTTATATTATATAATATGTTACAAACTATATATTAACAAATAATATATTTGACTATATAATATACATCTAAAATAGATATTTATTTTTCCTGGGTTATATACATGTATTATCATGAATACATGTTTCTATATGATTCATTTTTCAAAATGAATTATCCCATAAAACCAAAACCCCAAAACATATGCTCAAATGAACAAATGATAAATCATATACTTTCATCTGACAATGCTTTTTTAAAACGAGAATCTTTTCTGTTAGTCAGATTTCCCCTTTGGTAACCACTTTTTAAAAATTCTTTTCTAAGCTGACTTACCTCTGGTTAGTTGATGTATTTCTAGCTACTTCTGAAGCCTTCAGGCCTCAATTCAGTCTTTCCATTATCTAATGAGATCTCTCTGAAATGTACCATTTTCCTTCTTACCACAGTGGTCCCCAATCTTGCCACCCCCATAAGATCCCCACATCAGAGCCTGTCAAATAACTCTCACTCAGGAGCCCTCAGCAGACTGGAATTCATGCTTTCATTACAACCTTTTCTGCTTCAATCAAACATGGACCTAATCCAAACCATAATCACTGTGGTGTGGTTCACCAAACTGGAAGCCATGCCTGGGGGAGAAGCTAAGTGAGGTTTCCTCTCAGTGGATCGCCCTGCCAAAAGGATCTAGGAACAAAGAGAGCCACTGTCTTGGGGGAGAGTCTGGCTCGAGGCCTACTGTGCACCCAGGACCCCCCCTTTTGTGGGCTATGGCCCAGTCTGGTTCTTTAATAGGTGTTCAAGATAATGGAGCTTCCTTTGTCTTCAGGCTTAGTCTCAACCCAGAGGGGCCAAGAGAAGCTGCTGAGCCTCAGCTTATGAGATTCCCTTTAATTGACTTAAATCAAGCCTTATCCTAAGGGTGAAGAGGCCTCTGCCTCCTGATCTCAGCCAAGTGTGCAGGTACATGACAAGGACAGCAGAGCTCTGGGTAAAACTCTAAAGGAGGGCTGTGGAGCTAAATGTAAGCTACTATTTCTCATCTGGGCTTTGCTGGCTCTAGCATCGAGCAAGAGCAAGAGACCTTGGTTTAGAGCTGGAAGACCCAGATCTGGTCCCTTAGTAAATATGGGACCTTGGCCTTATTTCCTTAATCTGTAAAATGGGGATAACAATATCAGCGGTGTTCTTAATTCCAAGATGTGGTGTATAGAGGGGAGAAATCTCTGGACTTGGATAAAAAGAGAGCTGGGCTAAAAGCACACTGGCTGTGATTAAGGGCAATTTCCCTCTACTCCCCAAAGCCTCAGTTTCCTCATCTTCAAAATGAGGGGAATAATGCCTACTTCCCTTTCTAATACCATTATGGGGAATGTGTCTTGTGAAACTTAAAGAGGAATATAAATTTGAATTGTATAATATTAACATTGATCATTGTTATCATTATAATGTTAATGATTTTAATTCTAGTTCGTGCCAATGGAACATAGGCTCCAGTACCACCTATCAAGATGGAAAGACTTTTGGGTAGGGAGCAGCTAGGTAGCTCAGTGGATTGAGAGCCAGGCCAAGAGATGGGTTCAAATCAGATACTTTTTAGTTATGGGATCCTGGGCAAGTCATTTAACCCCAAATGCCTAGCCCTTATTACTCTTTTGCCTTGGAACCAATTATCAGTATTGATTCTAAGACAGAAGGTAAGGTTTTCAGTGAGAGAGAGGGAGACAGAGAGAAAGAAAGAGACAGAGAGAGATTGAGGAGAGAAAGAACACTTGAGGTCAAATCAGCTTCAGACTCTTATTAGCTGTGTGATCTTGTCACACAAGTCACTTGACAGAAAGAAAGAAAGAAGAAAGAAAGAAAGAAAGAAAGAAAGAAAGAAAGAAAGAAAGAAAGAAAGAAAGAAAGAAAGAAAGAAAGAAAGAAAGAGAGAGAGAGAGAGAGAGAGAGAGAAGAGAGAGAAAGAGAGAGAAAGAGAGAGAAAGAGAGAGAAAGAGAGAGAAAGAGAGAGAAGAGAGAGAAAAGAGAGAGAAAGAGAGAGAAAGAGAGAGAAAGAGAGAAAGAGAGAAAGAAAGAAAGAAAGAAGGAAGGAAGGAAGGAAGGAAGGAAGGAAGGAAGGAAGGAAGGAAGGAAGGAAGGAAGGAAGGAAGGAAGGAAGGAAGGAAGGAAGGAAGGAAGGAAGGAAGGAAGGAAGGAAGGAAGGAAGGAAGGAAGGAAGGAAGGAAGGAAGGAAGGAAGGAAAGAAAGAAAGAAAGAAAGAAAGAAAGAAAGAAAGAAGGAAGGTTTGGTGGCATATTCCTAGTGATAGACTACCTGACTGTTGGGTAAGCCTCGCTAAATATCATCAGCTTATAACGAGGCTAGCTAAAAGCATAATTCTTATTTTTTTTACCCAGACCACTCTCAAAAATGGGCTTCTAATTCCCAGAGGGGTTTCTGTCGATGGAGTAAGCATCTAGCCTGACAAAAATCACAGATCCTTCAGACACTAAAGGTCTATGTTCAAATCTGGCTTCAGAAATTTACAAACTATGTGATGCTGGGCATGTCATTTAATCCCTGTTTGCCTCAGTTTCCTCACCTATAAAACAGGAATAATAGCATCTACCTCCCAGTTGTTGAATCAAATGAGATAACTTATGTAAAGCATTTTGAAAACTTTCAATCACTATATAAGTGCTAGCTATTATTATTATAACCACTTTCTCAAGTTTGTTACGAGAAAAGAACTATATAAATAAATGTAAGATGTTATTATTAGCCTCCGCCAAGAATATAATAATCTTGTTTATCAAGTTCTTAAATGAGATTTCTCAGAGTGGGGCCTGTGACCACACAGGTAGTATTTATGTGAACCAGGAATCCAAGGCCTCTTTGAATCCCTAGTCCCCTTCAAGATTCAGTTCAGAGGAGTAGTAGCTAGGGAGCTCTGTGGATAGAGTGCCAGGCCTGGGGATGGGGGGTCCTGGGTTTAAATCTGGCCTCAGATACTTCCTAGCTGTGTGACCCTGGGCAAGTCACTTAACCCCAATTGCCTGGCCCTTATGACTCTTATGCCTTGGAACCAATACTTAGTAATGATTCCAAGACAGAAAGTTAAAAAAAAAAACAGATTCAGTTCAGAGGCTACCTCCTCTTTGAGGCCTTTCTTGGTTTCTTTTCATTGTTAATATTCTAATGTTCAACTCCCCTGAAATTACTTTGTATTTCCTTCTTATCTACTTTTCTGCTTACAAGCTGTTTTCCCAAGACAAGCTACACTGCCTCGCTCCACCTCCAAGAATATAGATTTGTTGAAAACAGACACAATTTCATATTTTGTCTCAATATCTCCAAAGCTTAGCATAGCGCCCTGCATAGACATTTAATAAATATTTCAATTGTTCAATTAAAATTGAAGTTCTGCATCTCAGCCCCTGGATCTATCCCAATACATCACACTAGATGTAAAGAAGCGGAAAAAAAAAAGCCAGGAGATCATTCAGTGGACAAAGCAGGGGCTTACAATATGCCGTGGCACTGAACTAATCAATGAGGATGCAAAATTTAAAAAAAAATAGCTCACATTTATTCAGTGTTTCTAGAGTTTTCAAAATACTCATTTCAAGATACTCCTGTGAGGTAGGTAAGGTGGTCTCTAACATCCTTTTCAGATGAGGGAACTGAGGGGTTTCCCACAGCTTGTTGCCACTGTCATGAGCTAGGAATCCTTCCTTCATTCCACAAAATTATTGATACATCCTATACTCCTATGGGGATGACACTGGGAATTCAAGGACGTTGGTCAAAGCCAATGGACTGAAAAGAACCTGGGTGGGCAGGAATAAGGAGGGGCACAAAGAGGAAGCTTTTGGAGCTAACAGCTAACATTTCGATAACTCCTTACACAGGTTTATCTCAGGTGAGTCTCACCTCCCTGAAATGTAGGTGTTAGGAATATGAGCCCCATTTCTGTTGTTATTGTCATCTCAGTCACATTTGACTCTGTTACCCCATTTGGGATTTTCTTGGTAAAGACACTGGAATACACACACATCCCTTGTCTCTCTCTTTCTCTGTCTCTCTCCCTCCCTCCCTTTCTCTGTGTGTCTCTCTCTCCTCTGCCTTTCTATCTTTCCCTCCCTCCCTTTCTGTCTCACTTTTTCTCTGTCTTTCTGTCTTTTCCTCCCTCTCTTTCTGTCTTTCCCTTTCTGTCTCTCCATCCCTCTCTTTCTGTCTGTTTCTCCTTCCCTCTCTCCCACTCCTTCTCTCTCTCTCTCTCTCTCCCCCTCCTCTTTTCCTTGCTGCCCTCTTGTGTATGTGTGTGTGTGTCTGTCTCTATCTCTTTTTTTTTACCCTTACCTTCCAGCTTAGAATCAATACTATGTATTGGTTCTAAGGCAGAAGAGAGTTAAGGGCTAGGCAATGGGGGTTAAGTGACTTGTCCAGGGCCACACAGCTAGGAAGTGTCTTTAGAGGCCAGATTTGAACCTAGGTCCTCCCTAGTGTGATAAATAAATGTTCTCTGTAGTTGTAATAAAAGCTATCAATCCCATATTAATTCCTTTCACAGGTAAAATTCAAAATGAAAATGTCCGACTTGTTAAAAATTAAACTACTAAGGGTCCTTTGCCTACAAAAAAAAAATAGGGATTGTATTACCTAGCTGTCCCTCCCTCATCTCTTTAAAAAGAACACAAACTAAGGTCAGCTAGGTGGCTCAGTGGATTGAGCACCAGGCTTAGAGATGGCAGGAAACAAGGTTAAATGATTTTCCTGGGGTCACACAGCCAATAAGGCCAGATTTGAACTTGGTTTGAGTCTTTCTAACTCCAGGCTTGGTATTCTATCTACCTTGATACCTAGCTACCCCCATTTTTGTTCTAACAAATAAGGAAACTGAGTCTGAGAAGGTTAAGTGCTTTGCCTAAGGCCACCCAACTAGTAAACATCTATGGCAAGATTTAATGAAAGATGTCCCCCTCAGACTTTGGGTGAAGTCTGAAGATAACAATCAAAAGATATATGTATATTATATATAACACACATTTATTATATGTTATAATATATAATAATATAGTATGTTATTATAAAATGTATATTTTATAATATAGTATGTTATAAAATATATTTTATAATACAGCATGTTGTTATAAAACATATTTTATAATATAGCATGTTGTTATAAAATATATTTTATAATAATATATTACAAATACAAATAATACAAAGGACCATCTGCATTATCCCCTAGACAAATAGTGATTGGTCAGACATGTTCTATATGGTTCTGTTTAGCCAGGGAGATGAATAAGCAGGTGGAGAAATGTTTCACTCTGTACCAGGTCTCAAAGCAGGATTAAGTTTCCAGTGGGTGGAGGCACAGAGCATACCTCATTTGCAGGCTCAAAAGAAGCCTATAATTGTAGGCTCAGCTGGAGTATTTGTCAAGCTCGGAGGCAGACTCTAATGATCTGGGCATTCTGGGAACTAGGACTCTATTAATTATCTGCTATTTTCTTCAGGCTTGCTGACTGATTTGTTAGCACTCTGGAAAGCTTATCATTTCATCCATGTATATTGACTTCACTCGTCTCCCAATAACTTTCAAAGTCCTTTTTAATCAAGCCCTACTTCTCCAAATCCAACCCCGTCCCAGAAACAAACCAGCACCCAGAGAGCTTTCTCTTGTCATACTTACTACTTGGCATGGAACAAATGCTGAATTATAGACGTATGTACAGTATTAGAAAATTATTATTTTACAGTGAGTTCCATCCTTTTGATCTCCTAAACCAAAAAGTACCCGAAGTACTCAGAGGTTCCTTCTTCCTAATCTAACTTCCACATCACAGGTACATGAAGTATACGACTTCTATAAAATTTTCTTTGTACTAGAGAATTCTGAACATTTTTTTTTCTGTTATGGGGTATTCACAGCACCTTACTATAAAATCTGGGTTAAATATTTGGTCATAAATTATGTTAAGTATACATTTCAGAGTTTCTAAACTTTTTTGTGTCATCTGCTGGCCTTCTCGTGTCATCTTTGACTTCTGCAAAAATCCCCCCAAATTCTCACTAATTTTTTATGCCAACCCACAATATATTGAAATCTCTGTGTGGAAAGTTAAGATGTGGAATGGATACCAGTAAAGTAAGGGCTTGGTGCCTGGAAAGCACTAAGGGCTGGGCAATGGGGGTTAAGTGACTTGCTCAAGATCACACCCCAAGGAAGTGTCTGAAGCCACATTTGAACTCCAGACCTGGCACTCTACCCAACTGATCCTCCCTTATCTCTTTTAATACAGCATAAATGAAAAGTTCTAAGATCCTTTCCAATTTTAATATTTCTCAATTGTGTGACTCTTGGGGCCTAGGTAATATGCCATATATTTCACTTTATCCATCACTTAAAAAAACCCAACACATTGATCAATCAAGGCTGCTTCGGTTAAATACTGAAAAAAGCTACTGAGGGACTATAAGACATCCCCCTCTAAAGATTTTCCACTATGTCTGGGAGGATTTAGGTCAGATGACCCCGAAATCCTTAACAGCTCTCTAATTTCAAGGATAATTACATCTATAATCATGTAAGGAACCTTAGAGGTCAACTAACCCAACCTCATTTTTATTGCCTGGGAAATTGTGGCTCCCCATTGGTCACAAAAGTATTAGAAGTGACTTGCCTATGGTCACCCATCAGCAGTTCTGAGACCATACAGATAGGAACACTCTTCTCACTTCACGTTAATCTACAACTCTATAAAATAATAATAATTTTAAAAAAAACTTGGTGGAGAGAAGAGGAGAGGGAGAGAACATGATTCATGTAACCATGGAAAAATACTTAAAAATAAATAAATTTTAAATTTTAAAAATTGGGCTATGTCTTTCTCTATATTTGTCCTATTCATTCATTCAACAAGCAGTTATTAAGGGATTGCCATGAACAAAGAAGTGTGGAAGTGCTAGGTGGTTAAAAAGTAGAGAAAAGACAGAGCCTCCTTCCTCAAAGAGCTCACACTCTTGTGGGGGGATGAGATTAGGACACAAATAAATTAGAGTGGGCAAAGCCAAGACTAAAGGAGATCTAAGGAATCAAGGACTGCCACTGGTGGTGGTGGAGTCAGGGAAGTCATCAGGGAGGAAATGGCATCTTGGTTGGGTTGGTTGATTCATTCAGATCAAGTCACCCCTTTAAGTGATAAACTAAGAAGAGATGAAAAGAAATCTCAAGCTATCAATAAATCACAGACTGAGACTAAGGGCTAAAAGTACTGATTGCTGGAGTCAGGTTGCATGGGAAGCATCGGCTGAGAGATTTGGTCCAGCTGGAGGGGTCATCTATAAATTATCAAGATATTTGAGAACCAAGGTCATTTCAGAGATTGGAGCAGGTGTGGCATTCCAGCTAAATTCCCTTCAAAGGAACCAGGAATTGGGGGAGGGGGGAGAGGAGAAAGAGAGGCATTTAGTCAAAAGTCTAGCAGAGGGGCAGTAGCTAAGTGACTCAAGTGGATTAAGAGCTGGGCCTAGAGATATTTTGGCCGTGGGTTCAAATGTGGCCTCAGACACTTTCTAGCTGTAGACTAGTCATTTGACCCTAATTGCCTATCCCTTACCACTCATCTACCTTGGAACTAATACCTAGTATTGAGTCTAAGATGGAAGTAAAGGTCTTGAGGTAAAGTTTTTAAGAAGAGTTTTTTTAAAAGGAAGGGTGCCAGCACCAGGAAGAGGAAGGGAAGGAAGCCAGTTTGATCATATAACTTAGGAAAACTTTTGTAGAAATTTGTTATAACATGTAATAAAATATGATGAAATAAAAAGGAAGATATTCCTTGGTATTCTCAAGGGCAAAGAAAGCGCAAAAAGCAGCAGATTGGATAGCATCTCTGACCCAGCTCCTAGACACAGAAATACACAGTAATTCTCCCTAATTAAATTAAAACAGCCTGTGAATATGTAATATATAAATATAGAGTATATGAATGTAGATTATATTAACAATTCTGTAAATTAAAAATAAATTCTCACACACGCAAGACAAAAAAGAATTAAATTAAAAAGGGGGAAAGCCTAGGAGAGAAAGCTCTAGAGAAAAGTACAATCTTTCTCACTTCATTAAGATATCATTATGGATGGGATGACTTGATTGGGTAAATCAATGAACCCTATCCTTACAAAAAGTATAGGATGAGGAGGGTAGACCAAACCTCAAGAATAGTGCAGGTAAAAGCACAGATGGGAAACAACACCTTATTTAGTGGAGGAGGAGCAGTGGGGAAGGTAGGAAGACAGAACAGAATCCAGTTAGGTTTGTGGATAGCAGGATACACAAGTGTGTGGAGTGAGAAATTAGTGTGTTATTCTCAAGGTATCTAAGTTAGTAAAGCTGGTGCCCCCCCCCCCCCACTCCCATCCATTTCTCTTAGAGCTTCCTTCAAGACAAGGTTACCCTACCCCATCATTCTTGAAGCAGGACAAAAGCATTACAGCCTTAAGTGAGTTTGTCTGGGGGTTTGCCTGGGGCAGCGTCCCAGACTGACCCAATGATCAAATCTTAAGTACCAATCTTGAGGACCTTTTTGTGTTAAAAGTCTCTCCCAGGGTACCAAGCCCCATGGCTGGACTGATCCTCACACCAGCCCCTCCAAGATAATCCAGGCCTGACCTCCTCTTCTCTTTGTATATAATATTCCTGTCCTTTATTTCTGGATTAAAATCCTTGTCTCCAACTTTTGACCATTTATTTAAAATATTAATTTGCTTGACTGTACCCACTGCAAAGCTGTTCTCCAACTCCGTTAATTTGCCTATCAGTCAAGAGTCTTTCTGAAACTCAGTCAGTCAGGCAGTCAGTTAACAGTCAGCCAATCAGTCAAGACATAGCTGCACATTCTCTCTCTCTCTGCTTGTCTCTCTGTCTCTCTGTCTCTCTCTCTCTCTCTCTCAATCCTGAGGGAATTCTTTAGGTCAATGACTTGAGGCAGTGCCCCACATTTCTCTCTCAGTAAATACATTCCATTTTAAAGATGGTTTCCCCCAGTTTTTAAAATAGTGGTTAAAGAGGGTTACACTTTGATTTTTTTCCAGGTCCCCTTAAATTTCCACTTCACACAGAAGTAGGGGAATAATATGAGATGAATGTGGGATAGTTGAGTGAAATTAGCTGGAGCAGAACTAAATGCCCCCACTGACTCCCCTCATATTTTTAAAATGTGGTCCCAGAAGACTCCTGTCAGGTCAACCTCTTTGAAAACTGACTCTCACTCCCCTCAGGCTAACTCCTCTCAAGCCCAGATCTGAAAGCAGAATTTCTCCTTAGGCTCCTAGGCTAGGTCACTTTCCTCTTTGGACCTTCTGTCCCTCTTCTGGATAGACTTTCTTCACTCTCCCTTATTTAGCTTTTGCTCCAGCTGTTTTCCTTGACTGACAATTTTAGGGTTGATTGGCAACTGTGAAGAGTGCTGAGGCTCAGGGGCAGCTAGGTGGCTCAGGAGAGTGAGAGCCAGGGCTAGAGATGGGTTCAAATTTGGCTTCAAATACTTCTCAGCTGTGTGACCCTGGGCAGGTCCCTTAACCCCCATTGCCTAAGCCCTTTTCTGCCTTGGAACAATATACAGTATTGATTCTAAGATGGAAGGTAGTTGATAGTTGAGTTTTAAGGAAAAAAAGAGTGCTGAGGCTGAGTTGGGGAGCAGAAGCATGGCAATATGGCGCCTCAGTCAGATGGTACTTGGGTAGAGAAGACTGTGGGATTGAAGAGAAAGAAGCCCTCCTCAGCCCTGTAAAGAAGTTTTCTAACCACAGTGTTCTATAAATGATAAAAATGATGAATACAAAGAAGCCTGGAAGGCTTACATGAATGGATACAAAGTGTTAAATCTGTAACCAATCAGTATATAATTATTACAAAAATGTAAATAAAAGAAAAACTGATACTGAATGCTGTAGAATTGAGATGACCAAGCTTGGCTCCAACAGGGAAAGGGAAAAATAAACATTTTTTTAAACCCTTACCTTCTATCTTGGAATCAATACTAAATATTGGTTCCAAAGCAGAAGAGCAATAAAGGTTAGGCAATTGGGATTAATTGACCTGCTCAGGGTCATACAGTAGGAAGTATCTGAGGCCACATTTGAACCCAGACTCTTCCATCTCTAGCCCTGGCTCTCTATCCACTGAGCCACCTAACTGCTTTGAATTGATGTATTATTATTTTTAATGCTTAACCTTATATGGTTTTCTAAGTCAATAGAAAATGCCCACAGGGATCCTTATGTATGGTTTAGTGACCACCATTTCTGTTTGAGTTTGACACCACTGCTTCATACCAGTGGAATAATAGATTCCAACCACAACCAAAAAACATTATGGTTTACAGAACAATTTCCATCCCTTACAGCATTCACAATAAACCTATGAGGGAAGCAATGCAGGGATTACTGCCCTCAATTTATAGATAAAGTGAGGCATAGAGAGTTTAAATAAATTGCCTAGTCAAATGGTAACTAGTGACCCTTTCTTGGTGCCTCAGGTTTTCATCTGTCCAATAGGGAAAATAGTAGGCAATGCCAAGATCAAGTTTTGGAAAAATGGTTGGTAGGCAGAGAGACAGAGAAGAGAGGAACCTTGGTAGCTCTTATGCCACCTGTTTCTGAAGATGTTCTTAGGCCTAATTCTACCTTAGAGTGTGGGATGGAGAGACAATGGGTCTTTATCCATGGTCTAAATTAAATTTAAAAATTTTAAATTTAAATAAGTCATCATGAGGTAAATGTTTGTGAGTTAAGAAACCTGAATTTAAGTCTTTGCCCTGACACTTAAAAACTATGTACTCTTTTAGCCAGAAAGTGGAGAGAGGAGTCACTTGAATCTCTCCTCAAATACTAGCTGTAGGACCCTGGCCAAGTCACTTAACCTCCCTCTGCCTTTGTTTTTTCACCAATAAAATAGGAATCCTATTAGCATTTACCTCACAGGGTTCTTGCGAAGATCCAATGAATACCTGTAAAGTTCCTGATATTTAATAAATGCCTCTCTGTCCCCTTCCCCAAGAGCTGAATTTTCCCCCTTCTGGATCCCTGGTGCTTAGTATAGAGTGGGGGTTTAATAAATGTTGGAGGAAGAATGAATCTACTTATTTCTCTGAATGTTAAAGTTGGAAAAGCCCTGAGAGGTGATCTATTATAATCCTTTCCTCAGACAGATGTGTAAAATGAGGCCCAAAGGGGTAGAGCTGCTCAAGGTCATAAATGTAGCAAATAAAAGTGTCAGAATTTGAACCCAGGCCCTTGGGCTTTAAAGTTCCATACTCTTTTCACCATACCACCCTTCACTTCCCAGGGTGTTTGTGGGAACCCAAGTGCTAAAGTCATAGAATGATCTGGCACTTCTAGCATCTGCTGCTTTTGAGAAAATCAAGCCAAGTCATTCAGTGCTACTGTTCTGGGAAGCTGGGGACTGGGGCCTGCCTCCCCAAACTCAGCCTGGAGCGGCCTCGGGGCACCTCAGCTTCAGAGGCCCGGAGGAAATTCTACACGCAGCAGGAAGCAGCTGCCGGTCCCACCTCCGACACCCAGGACACGTTCCACTCCACTCCCCCCCCCCCCCCCCCCCCCCCCCCGGCGCAGCTGGCAGCCCGGGCTAGGGCCATCTCGTGCCTGCTTGGCCCTGCAGAGTCTGGGCCCGAGGGGAGCCTCCGGGCTGAGGATGAGGGGTAGGGGGAAGGATCGGGGGCGGGGCGGGGGTGGTGGTGTGGTAGGGAAGCCGGGGGACTGGAGGAGGGGAAAGATCCCTCGCGGGCCCGCCCTCCTGGGAAAAGGACATTGCTCCAGTGAGCAGGCGGGCAAAGCGGAGACTACCCGAATTCCCCCTCCCCCCCAGCCACATGGCAATGACACTCCCCGGTAACCTTTCCACAAGGTCACCCCTCCTCCGCCAAGCTACCAAGTCTAGCCCCGAGAGCCCCCGGGGAGAGGGATGGGATGGGGAGTTGGGGAGAAGAGGCAGGGTCTGGGTTAGAGATCCTGGTTCCTGGGAAAATGGGACTCCCCCAGGCCCAGGCGGGGACTGCTGGACGGCCGCTGGGGAGTGGCGGCTGGCTCACCTTGACAGAGGCCAGGGGCCCGGTGGCTGCTGCGGCTGCTGTGCTGATCGCCGGCATTTCAGGTGCTCTCCCAGCTTGCTTTCCAATTGCTGCGTGGGACCTGCAAGGATGAGGATTCCGCGTCACCGCCGGCCCCGGGGGGAGAGGGCCGAGCTGGCACGGCCCCTGGCGCTGCCGGCCCGGGGGAAGGGGCTGCGAGGGCACAGGCCGGGGCGCCCTGGGAGCGAGTGGGGGCTCGGGAGGCTGCGGGCTCTAGCGGAGGAATCTTAGGACGCCTCGCTCTCAGTGGGGAGTGACAGCGCGTAGAGCCGCTCTGCAAAAACCCCCAATGGTCGCTTTAAGAAGGGGGGAAAAAACCCTAAACCACGAGGGTTTGCGATTCCAAGTGCGGGGGGGGGGGGGCGGGTGAAGGAGGAGAGGGTGATGTGCCCCCGGAACCCTCGCCCGGCTCCTCCTTCCTCACCTGTCCTCCGCTGCGTGGCTAACTTGCTGGGTCCCTTGGTGATCGTGTACATTCTGCGCTCGCCGCGGCTCTCCGGGGAGGCAGGACGTGGTCAGGGGGTCCCAGCTTGAAGGAGAGGTGGCAACGCAGAGGGGGAGGGGCTCCTTCTGATCCCGATATCGACCCCTCGGGACCACCCAGCCTAGCACAGTCCGACTAGACCGGGTCAGGTGGCCGCTAAACTCTCCCAGTCTACCTTCTGCTTTAACTTCGCTCTGCGGCTGGGAGATTGCGATTCCCCTTTAATGCTGGGGAAGAGTAAGAGAAGGACTGAGGCATGCTTGCTACACGCCCCCAAAACTCTTAAAGGGACCGACAACCCGTGCGGAAGAGCAGTTCTGCTACTCAAGGACAGCTACAGAAAACTTGGTTAGCTTAAGATCTTGGGAAGCCAGCCCAACAAGCAAAGGAATAGACGTGGAGATCTTTTTGTCCTTGATTCCCTGCACTGCCATATGATTAAATGTTCTGACTCTCAGTGTCCTTAAGTCAAAATGCTACTGTAGCTTTTTGGAGAGAAGTTCTCAGTCAGCTTTTGCAAAAAACAGCCCAGGACTCCTAGGTCACAAGACTCCTTATTCACTATATAAGGCTGAAAGAGATAGACGAAAATAGAAATTGGGGGGGGGGGGCGGTTACTAAATATTTTAGAACAGGCTTTTGGGGAAGGAAAAATGTATGCATGCCACACTATCCAGTTTGGTCTGCATTTTTCGCATTTTCTCAATCATCTCAGGCTAAACAATCAACAAAAGAATAAATCAACCTCCACCTCCTGTTTATAGTATTTGCAACTTACAAGGTATACCTGTTCATACTGAAAATTTTAAATCGGTTTTCAGGAGCTGGTACGAGCTGGTTCCAGCACACTCCAAATTAAACACGTCACAGGTATTGGAGGTGGAAAATAAAGACTGGATGGAAGGGAAGACTTGGGGGAAAGGAAAAGAGAAAGATTTGAACCAGATCTGCCCTTTAATTGGTTTAGAGAACTCCAGTGGAAAAAAAACTTTCACTTGTGAATAAATTGAATCTAAATTGCAGAGAAGGTGCAGCTCTTCATTGCTAGAAGGCGTTTCCTCAGCAGGAGTTCCCAAAGCCAATTAAAGCATAGCTCCGAGCTGGCTTTCCCTCACCACTCAAGGCGATTCTTGCTCTCCCAACCAATTGTTAGATGCTTTGGGAATGCAAATATTTTTCATTTTAACTAAAACTAACCACCAGGTGGAGGGTAATTCTGCTAAAAAAATTAATGTCGCAAAATCCCCAAATTGTAGGGGACTTCGGAGACCAGTCCAGTTCCTAAGTGAACAAGACTACAGCACACCTGATAAAGTAATTATGTAGCCCTTGCTCAAATATTATCAGCAAGAGGGAGCCACTAACTAACTACCTTCTCAGGCCAGCTCTAAATCCACCCCTCTCTAACTTCCATTTCCTGCTCCTACTTTTGTCCACTAGGTCCAGGGAGAACAACTCTGGTCCCTCTTCCTTAATAGCACTTCGAATATTTGTAGAAAGAGAGCGTGCCCCTCGAAGAGATTCCCTAGGCTAAATATGCCCAGTTCCTTCCACTTCTCTTCTTATAGCATAATTTCATAGCCCTTCACCATCTTACCAACATATTCCCTTAAAACGTGTTGCCCAGAACTGGACACAATGATCTCCCTTTAGGTGTGGTTGGCAGGAATAAAGCATGACTTTGGAATGTTAATACTGAACATCATGCCTCGAAATCCATCCTAAAATTCATACTGGATTTTATCACTGCTTTATTACCCGTATGACTCACACAGTTCTAAAAGTCTACTCGGAGTCTCTATTCTTTTAGAAATTAATTACTATGCCCCCTTTAGTTATGCCCCCATCTTTATAGTTTGTGAAATTTCTTTTCTGAATTCAAGATTAAGACTTTAAATTTATCTCTATTAAATGTTATCATCATAAATTTAGACCTGCAAGGAACTTTATAGAAATCATCTAATTTCACCTCCCACCTCATTTTAAGGATGGAGAAACTGAAGCCCTAAAGGTTAAATGATTTGCTCAAAGTCACAGAAGTGAGGGGGCAGAGCCAATATTCTTTCCATTGTCCCATACTGTTAGATTCACTTCCAAGTTGTAGACTATCAGGACCTTTTTGAATCTTAACACTGTCATTCAATATGTTAGCTATCCCTCCAAATTATATATCATTTATCAGCCTGGTAAGCAGTCCATTTGTGCCTTTATGCCAGTAATTAGTAAAAATTTTAAAGAAACGAATGCTAAAAGTTGTTTTTAGTTATAATTGATAAAAAAATAAAATGTTATTTGAAAAAAAAATTTAAACGCAGTTTCCCTAGAGCACTTTACTAGAGACTTTCTAATTCCATATCATCATTAGTGAGCTACACTTTGGGCCTATTTCATATAATAATGTTTTTTGTTTGTTTGTTTGTTTTTTGGAAACTAAATCCAAAGTATCCTTAAATGATCTGATTCTGTTAGAGAGTCAACTAGTATAATGGAGAGCTCAGGGGATCTAGAATCAGAGAACCTGATTGGAGCCTGAGCACTCCTTTGTCTCTTTGGGCCTCAGTTTCTTCCTCTGGGCATGAGGGGCTTGGACTAGATGATCCAGAAAGTTTCTTCCAGCCCTAAATTCTAAGGCTATGAACAGCTTTTATTTAACCCCTATGAATCTAATTTTCCTCATCTGAAAAATGGAGATTATGCCTCCATCACACACAAGGATATTATATACCAGCTTTGATGATTATCCAAGTCATGGCTATTCTCTGTTAGGGTTGTGATGCCAAATTCACAATATACACTTGGAGTCTCAGATTTAGTCCTATTAAAAAAATGGCTGGGTTTGAGTGGTTTAAATCACCAGATCTCCATCTGTTCTTTCTTAATACTAATAGCTAACATTTATATATTGCTTTGGGGCAGTTGGGTGACAAAGTGTATTGAATGCCAGGACTGGTGTTAGAAAGACTCATCTTCCTGAGTCTGAATCTACCTCAGACACTTACTGACTGTGTGACGCTGGGTAAGACACTTTACCCTGTTTGCCTCAGTTTACACATCTGTAAAACGAGCTGGAGAAGGAAATACTAAATCATTCCAATATCTTTGCCAAGAAAACCCCAAAAGGGATCATGAAGAGTTGAAAACAAAATATAATGTTTTAAAGTTTGCAAAACACTTTACATATCTTAACCCAATTGATCCTAACAACAACTTTGTGAAATAAGGGTTTTTATTATCCCCATTTTACAGGTAAATCAACTGAGACAAAGTAGGGTTAATGATTTGCCCAGTGCCACCTAGCTAATAACTTTCTGTGGCATAATTTGAATTCAGGTCTTCCGGACTCAAAGTCCAGCACATTTTTCTTTGATTTGGTTGTTTTTGTTTTTTTATTCAGAACTTAACAAACATCAATTAAGATGGGCATTTATTATACAAAGTAGAACAGAGAAAGAGGATTATGTTATAAAATAATGAATCTCTCAAGTAATGCTTGCTTTCTCTATTTAAGTATTTAGATAAAGTATAACTGCTTACCAACAAGCAAAATGAAAGATAATCCCTGCCCTCAAGAAACTTACATTCTAATGTAATTAATTTAATTATATATAAATGGAACTGAAAAGCAGGGGATGAGAAGAGAGTCAGAGGGAAGATATCTGTACAGGGGCAAGGTAGAAAGATAATCTGGAGGTTGAGTCCAGTTTGAAGTAAACATGCCTGATGTGGATAGTTCTTCAAAGGAAGGAAAATAATTCACACCCACACTTATACATAATAAAGCACTTTTTTTCAGACATAGCCAATGCAGAAATGTGTATGTGTGTTTTATATACAAACACAAAATGAATATATATACATATGCACATTTCCATATTAATTATGTCTGAAAAAATATGCCTTATTCTACACCTTAATTCCATCATCCCTCTTCTCCCTCAGTTATTTGGTAACAATTTTTCATCAGGTTCTCTGGAATCATGGTTGCTGATTACATTGATCAGAATTCATGAGTCTTTCAAAGCTACTTTTTTCTTTAAAGCTAATTCATTAATTAAATTTTAATTGGTTAATTAATTTAGAATATTTTTTCATGGTTACATGATTCATGTTTTCTCTCCTCACCTCCCTCCCAGAGCCAATGAGCAATTCCACTGGGTTATACATGTATCATTGTTCAAAACCTATTTCCATATTATTCATATTTGCAATAGAGTGATCATTTAAAGTCAACATCCCGAATCATATCCCCATCGAACCATGTGATCAAGCATATGTTTTTCTTCTGCATTTCTGTTTCCACAGTTCTTTCTCTGGATGTGGATAGTGTTCTTTCCCTAAGTCCTTCAGAATTGTCCTGGATCATTGCATTGCTGCTAGTAAAGAAGTCCATTACATTCAATTGTGCCACAATGTTTCAGTCTCTGTGTACAATGTTTTCCTGGTTCTGCTTCTTTCACTGTGCATCAATTCCTAGAGGTTGCTCCAGTTCACATGAAATTCCACCAGTTCATTGTTTCTTTGAGCACAATAGTATTCCATCACCAACAGATACTATAATTTGTTAAGCCATTCCCCAATCAAAGGACATCCCCTCATTTTCCAGTTTTTGCACCACAAAGAGCACAGCTATAAATATTTTTGTACAAGTCTTTTTTCTTATTATCTCTTTGGGGTACAAATCCAGCACTGGTATGGCTGGATCAAAGGGCAGACAGTCTTTTAAAGTCCTTTGAACATAATTCCAAATTGCCCTCCAGAATGGTTGGATCAAATAACAACTCCACCAGCAATGAATTAGTGTCCCAATTTTGCCACATTCTCTCCAACATTTATAATTTTCTTTTGCAATCATATTGACCAATCTGCCAGGTATGAGGTAGTACCTCAGAGTTGTTTTGATTTGCATTTATCTAATTATGAGACATTTAGAACACTTTTTCATGTGCTTATTGATAGTTTTGATTCCTTTATTTGAGAACAGTCTATTCATGTCCCTTGACCATTTGTCAATTGGGGAATGACTTGATTTTTTTGTACAATTGACTTGGCTCCTTATAAATTTGAGAAAGTAGACCTTTGACAGAGGTTTTTGTTATAAAGATTTTTCCTAATTTGTTGCTTCACTTCTAATTTTGTTTGCATTGATTTTGTTTGTACAAAACATTTTTAATTTAATGTAATCAGAATTATTCATTTTACATTTTGCAATATTCTCTATCTCTTGCTTAGTCTTAAATTCTTTCCTTTCCCATAAATCTGACAAGTATACTATTCTATGTTCACCTAATTTACTTATAATTTCCCTCTTTATATTTAAGTCATTTACCCATTCTGAATTTATCTTGGTTTAGGGTGTAAGATGTTGTTCTAAACCTAATTTCTCCCATATGGTTTTCCAATTTTCCCAGAAGTTTTTGTCAAGCAGTGGGTTCTTGTCCCAAAAGCTGGGATCTTTAGGTTTATTGTACACTGTTTTGCTGAGGTCACTTACCCCAAGTCTTTCCCACTGATTCTTCTTTCTGTCTCTTAGCCAGTACCATGTTGTTTTGATCATCACTACTTTATAAGTTATAAGTTTAATATCTGGTACTGCTAGGCCCACATCCTTCACATTTTTTTTTCATTAGCTCCCTTGAAATTCTTGATCTTTTGTTCTTCCAGATGAATTTTTGTAATAATTTTTTCTAATTCTAGAAAACATTTCTTGATAATTTGATAGATATGGCATTGAATACACAAATTAATTTGAGTAGGATTGTCATTTTTATTATGTTAGTTTGTCCTACCCATGAGCAATTAATGTTTTTCCAATTATTTAGATCTAGTTTTAATTGTGTGTAAAGTGTTTTATAGTTGTGTTCATATAATTCCTGTGTTTGTCTTGACAGATGGATTCCTAAATATTTTATATTGTCTAGGGCGATTTTAAATGGAATTTCTCTTTCTAGCTCTTGCTGCTGACTTCTTAATTTTTTTAACTGTGTAAATTGTTCTGTTCACTTTGTTTTGAATCAATTCTTACAAGTCTTCTCAGGTTTCTCTAAAACTGCCCTTTGAATCAAAATATTCCATCAAATTTATATACCAGAGCATGTAGATTGCAGAGTGATTAAAGTGCCAAGACTGGAGTCTCAAGGACCTGGGTTCAAATCTGACCTAGATACTTCCTAGCTCTTTGAGCCTAGACAAGTCACTTACTCCCAGTTGCCTAGCTCTTACTGCTCTTCTGCCTTGAAATGGATCTATTTTAAGATAGATGATCAGGGCTTAAAAAAACTCATAAACTATAATTTGTTCAGTCATTCCCCAATTTGGGGACACTTTTCAGTTATTAACAAAAAATAGCTGTTATGATAAATCATATATGTGTGTATTTTTAATGTAAGTTTTTATTTTGTCCATTTATATGATTAAAGCTATTCAAATCTGTACACTATTTACAAATTAAATAATCTGAAACTGTCTCCAGCAACTTTTGTAATACACAAAGAGAAAGAGAACAAAGGAATAAAGGAGCAGGGAGGAGGCAAGGGCTATTTGCTGGGGGTGACTATTGCTGCTTACATCTGAAACAAGCTGTGGAGTTGGGTTTAGTCAGAAGACACCAATGAGAAATCTCCCTCTTCCCGCCCCCAAATCAAGAAGTTTCAGAAAGCTGAGCATGAGCATGTTTCCCCACATGGGACCATTTGATTTAGAGGTGGGCCTTGTCCTCTCCCAGGCTGGGGATAAGAAAAGCATATCATATATAAAATATATCAAAGCAGCTTTTTTTTTGTTAAACACATACGTATAAGTATGTAGGTGTATCTCATTTTTCTTCTTCTTTAAAAATCTCTTTGGAAGCTAGGCCTAAAAGTGTTATCACCAGATTAAAAAAGGGCAGGTACAGTTTAGTGACTTTAGGGTCACAGTTCCAGAGCCCTGGCCTCCTCTAAAGAAGCACTAGAATATGATTGCAGGGAAGAGGGCCAAAGGTTAAGCTATGGCTGCCTTGAACTGGCACTCCCAAGGGCAGGGTTCAGAGCTATTGCTTTGTGGCAAGCCCACCATCAGTCCATAGTATTGACCTGAATTAAGAAGTCTAAAAATAAATGCTTAAAACCTTTGGAGTAATGGCTAAGAACCGAGGATTTGGAGCTAGGTGCCTGAGATCTACTCAGTATAGAGCCTAATCCTGTGCTTTCTACCTCTGGTAGGGGATATGTGGTGATGAAACTAATATACAAGGAGCAGCTGGATTGTACAGTGGATACAGCTCCAGGCTGAAATTGGAAGGTCCTAGGTTCAAATCTGGCCTCGGACACTTTCTAGCCATATGACTCTGGGCAAGTCACTTAATCCCAGTTGCCCAGCCCATACCTCTCTTCTGCCTTAGAATCAATCAATTCTAAGACTGAAGGTAAGGGTTTAATCAGAACTGGAAAGAACCTTAAAAGTCTAGTTCAAATTCATTAAATTTACTGAGGAGAAAACTGAGACCCAAAGAGGGGAAATGATTTGCCACATACAGAGGTGTGATCTTTTTAGAAAAATTGGAGGGGGCAGCTGGGTGGCTCATTGGATTGAGTCAGGCCTAGAGATTGGAGGTCCTAGGTTCAAATCTGGTCTCAGACACTTCCTAGCTGTGTGACCCCAGGCAAGTCACTCCCCTAGCCCTTACCTCTCTTCTGCCTTAGAACCAATACATAGTATTGATTGATTCTAAGATGGAAGGTAAGGGTTTAAAAAAAATCCTATAATAAAGAATTAAAATTCATATGTGGTCTCACATCCCATTATATTCATAATCTGTTTACTAGTACTCGACTGAACCTAGTTTCTGAGTCCTACCCTAAGAAATGGAGATCTTACCCATCCTTTATTGTTCCCCAGATGACTGATTGAGAAACTGCTCATTCATATTGTTTTTCAGATGTTTTTAGCTCTTTGTGACCCTATTTGGGGTTTTTCTTGTCAAAGATATTGGAGTGTCATTTCCTTCTCCAAGTCATTTTACAGATGAAGAAACTGAGGCAAATCAGATGAAGTGACTTGCCCAGGATCACATAACTAGTGTCTGAGGCCAGACTTTGAACTCGGGAAGATGAGACTTCCTAACTCCAGTCCTGGTACTCTATTCACTACACCACCTATCTGCCCTCAACTGTGCTCATACTATTGGAAATTGGACAAGTCTCTTGTCTCATTGTAGGGAGATCAAATGGTAAGTTTCAAGATTTTATTATTATAATAATATTATGAAATTGCTCTCAATCAAGTCTAATTGTTTGGTCTATTTGAGGGTGTATATTTCTTAGAAATAATGTAATTCACACTTTTACAGCACTTAACAGTTAACTGTATACTGCTAAGTATACAAACCAATTTCTATTTATAAATTTATTTAATTCAATTTAATTTTCAGGTCCTCATTCATTTCCTCCCACTTCCCCCACCCCAAACTGAATAAGCAAGCCACCCTTCACAAACTCCTGTTGCAAACCTGTATATGTTTGCAAAGCAAATTTGCATTGTCAAAAAAACCCAAATTCCTATATTGGCCATGCTCTCTCTCTCCACACGTAGATGCCTCAATTTGCACTCAGAGGATCCTTTTTTTGCACCTTTTTTTTGGCACCTCCCTTTCTTTCCTCATCTGCAAAATGAGATGGTAGGGCTCAGTGAGCATGAATCCTCTGAAACAGTGGTTAGTCATCATGCTGATCAGTGTTTCTAAGTCTTACAAAGTACTTTCTTCACTACACACCTATGGGTTATAACCTGAACCCTTGGTCATAATAATAATAATAATAATAATAAGTACATTTATATAACACTTGAAGGATGGCAAGGCACTTTACAAATATTTCATTCTCACAGCAACTCTAGGAAGTAGGTGCTATTATTTTATCTCAATTTACAAATAAGGAAACTGAGGCAAACAGGTTAAGTGATTTCCCAGGGTCACACAATAGGAAGTGTCTAAGGCCTGTTTTGCACTTAGAACTTCTGGATTCTGGACCAGCCTTCTATTCATTGCATCCCTGTGAGAGTATGAAAAGCCATATGTGAGAGGCTTTTTATCTTTATTTTAGAGATCAGGAAACAGGTTCAGATAAACAAAGTGATTTGTCCGAGGTAACATTTACGCAAAGGCAGCTAGCTCTCAAACCCAGGGTTCCTGCTTCCAACCTCACCCCCACGCTGCCTCATAAAGGGGGTCCTGGCAGAGAGGTTCCAGTAACCCCATGGAGGTTTTAGCCCCTTCTACTGGTTTAATCCCCTGAAATCCAGCACTGAGACATCTATCAGGTTGGAGAATGACTGAAGCTGGCCAAACAAGCATCATAACGTACCAGAAAATGGTAAACAGACACCACAAAGAATAGTGGCATTTCTCAGACATTTTAGACCTAATTTACTGAAATGAGTCTAGTTGTTAAAGACAGCCCTAACTGCTGCTATGGAATTAGTCCTTCATGACTGCTGTACCTTGCTCTGATTTCTACCCTGCTGAGGAGAATGTTATCCTTTGTTCATATCCTGGGATCTTGCCCACAGTTCTGAGAACTCAGCAGTCATCCCTGCAAGATGCTAGAGGAAAGAAGGTGCTAGAGGAAAAAGAGGAAGAACATGAAGAAATGTAGGCGGGGGCAAGTTCTGGTTTGTAGTTTTCAAGGACTTCCAATTTGTGATCTTATATGCTCCATTTGTTGGGGTCCATTTTGTAGGAGGGAAGCTTCAGGCTACTTACTTTCTGGAAACATGAAGATGGGAGGGATTACAGAAGGAAGAGAAAGTTGAGCCAAGAAGTATAGAGTTCTAACGTTCCACAGTTAGAAGGGAGCTGGAAGATCACTGCACCTCCATTTCCTCATCTGCAGAATGAGATGGTACCCTCTCATTCTGCGGATGAGGAAAATGAGGTACAAAGAGGGATCATGGTATTATAGAAACATAGATTTAGAGCTTGAAGGACACTTGGTGGTAACCCAGTTAGAAGGGGCTTTTTCCAAGGTAACCTGCTGAATTGATAGAAAAGAGGGAAGAATATTAGAAAAAGGAAAGAGAGGAGGGTAGGATAGGAGAGATTTCCATTTCTTTTAAGCACTTAAAAAGGACATTCATCCTCACAGCCTCATTTTTTGGTGATAGTGTTCTGTGACCATTTGCAATGCCCTAGGAAGGACTACAGTCATTGTAGGTTGGTGCATGGGGCTAATCAGGGGCATTCTATGTCATTTCACAATGGTTTATTCCAAGTCTATTTGGACCACAATATATTTGTACCTACGGTTGACTGACAAAGGCTTTACACCAGGCCACCAAAACTTGAAGGGTCATAACAGCACTTACATTCCTTCCACAGGTAGAAAGAATTGAGCTTAGAAACTAGTTAGCAAAAATAAGTAGTTAAGATAGAAAACTATAAGATGGACCACTTTATCTCTCTCCTGCCTCTTATTTCCTGGACAAGTGCCCAAGGAGAGGCTGTCCATGGTCCACCCTACTCACCTCACTCTCCCCAACAATGAGCGGCTTCTTGCTGATGTGGGGTAACTGTCTCTCAACCATGGCACAGTGTCCCAAGGTGGAGGGGTCTGCCCTGCAGGACTTTGTGTCCCAAAGGTTGAGGCACCTTCCCTGAGGTCTTTCTCCTACCCAACTTATGCTCAACTTTGAATGTGTCTCAGATATGACTTGAGGACATCTTTCAGGAATATTTTAGTTTTCAGCCCTTAGGCACCATAATTTCTGGTTACACGTCTTGGCTCAGGTCTCTCTTAGGGCTCCATATAATACTACCAATTGAGAAGGGATACATGAGGTGGTTGATCTCAAAAATTCAGTTGTACTAAGATAATAGAAACTCCAAAGTTTGGATTTTCACATTAAGGATGCCCACTTTAGACAATGATAATTCGCTTTCCTAAAATGGGTCAGGTCAGTTAGTGTGTAGGATCTTTTTGGATTCAAATTTGGCCTCAGACCCCTACTAGCTGTGTGACCCTGGATAAGTCACTTCACCCTGTTTTTTTCTGTTTCTTTATCTGTAAAATGAGCTGGAAAAGGAAATGGCAAACCACTCTAATGTCTTTGCCAAGAAATGTGACCCAAATGGGGCCACAAAGAGTCAGACATGACTGAAGAACATTGAACACATTTTAGATGCTTCCATGCACTTGTGAATTACAATGGTTGTTGAGCACATAAAAGTCTGAAATATAATCATCTCATTAGAACTAAAGGAGACCTCAGAGATCCTCCAATCCTACCCTTTTTATTTAATGGAAGGGGAAACTGAGTTCTAAAAAGAGGGAAATGTCTTGCCCAAGATCACACAGTTGCAGATTGGAAACCAGACCTCAGACTTAGACCCATAAAAGTTCTATTTACACCATGGTTCCTTCTCGGTTTATACTAAAGAGTTAGGTAAATCTATCGAGTGATACTACTGCAGGAGGAAGGAGGAAACAAAACACTTGTGTTTTATTCTTCTCATTGCCTCTGACTAATGCTAGAACTTTAAGCTTCTATAATCAAATAACTAGATCAATATTTTCTCACCTATAAAAGAAGAACTAATCTAGCAAGTTTTTTGGGCTTTCTATGTGCCCAGATCTGCCCACTGACCACCTTTGTCATTCATTTAACAAATTTTTATTAAATGCCTGCTGCTTTTAAAACACTTTGCACCTGATTCTATTGGATATAGGAAGGCCTTTGAGGCCCTTGGGGGACAGAGCAACTGAAGGAACAATAGTAGAACCTAGCCTCCTGACTTTCCAGATTTCACCATGCTTGGTGAATATTACACTTGTCTGTAGCCTCACCCTGGAACCTCCCTCAATGCCTGGTGGAGCTTCCTCACCATGGAACATCCCTCTGTTATATCAATTTCCATCTCCTTTTGGTAACTTCCTCCCAGGGCCACCATATTGGGTGGTCAACTTTCATACTATGCCCTACAATGAGTACCTTTACTCTCCACCCCACCATCTTTTCAGTTCCCTTTTTGTGTTTTCTCCCACTAGAATATAAACTCCTGGAGACAGAAATTGTCTTCTTTTTTTTTTATGCTTGAACTTTCATCCCCGTGGCTTAGCACTGGATCTGGCACATTTATTGTTGTTCAGTCATGTTTGACTCTTTGTAACCTTACTTGGGGTTTTCTTGGCAAAGATACTGGAGTGGTGTGCCACTTCCTTCTTCAGTTCATTTTACAGATGAGGAACTGAGGCAAACAGCATTAAGTGATTTGCCTGGGTTCACACAGCTAATAAATGTCTGAGGCCAGATTTGAACTCAAGTTGAATCTTCCTGATTCCAACCCAGTCCAAGCCCAGTGTTCTATCCATTGCACCACCTAGCTCTCCCGATAATAAATGCTTAAATGTTTTTTGTCTTGTTGCCTTGCCCAGGAGCAGGGCCCAGTAGAGCTGATCAGTCATTCTGTCCTCTCTCACCTTTTTCATTTTGAGTTAAATATTTAACAAGACACTACGCAATGACTAAGAAAATCCTTCTGGAAGTGGAACCAAAGCCCAAAGAAGAATAAAATACAAGTGTTTTCAGGATGAGATTAGAGTCCAACAGAACATTGAAATATGGAAAGCCAGAACTACCTCAACAAGAATCTATTGTCAGATGTGACCTCTCTGAATCTCTAAGAGTTCAAACCTGGACATCCTTCCTCAAGGGACTTTGTTAAATTTCCCTTTCAGCCATGAATATTACTTCCCAACATAGCAAAACATCCCTTTTGATGATGCATCCAAAGGCGTCTACCTACTTGGAAAAGAAAAAAACAGATTTAATTAGTTTCTTTTCTTTTTTTAAACATATTTCCTTCAATTGCATGTAAAAACAGTTTTTAACACTTATTTTTTAAATTTTGAGCTCCAAATTTTCTCTCCCTCCCTACCACTTTCCCTCCTCCTTCAGAGAATAAGCAATTTGATATAGATTTTTAAAATTTTAAAATATAATATTTATTTTATTTTAAATATTTTTCCATGACCACATGATTCATACTCTCTCCCTCCCTCATCCCAGAGCTGACAACAATTCCACTGGGTTATACATATATTTTTGATATAGATTTTACATGTATACAGGTTCAATTGGTTTCAACAAATATCTATTAAGCACCATTTTAAGACTTGATAACAATAACATTAATATACATCATAAGCAATAGTACTTTGTGGTTCATACAAAGTATAAAAGTATGTTGCTGTTTTTTATTTGATCCTCACAACAATCCTGTGGGGTAGGTGATATTATTATCCCCATTTTACAGATCAAGAAACTGAGAAAGAAAAAAGGTAAGTGACTTCTCTAAGCTCCTACAGTTGGTTAAATGGCAAACCCAAGACTTTATAAGCTTTAAGGCACAATGGAAATTTGAGCTACTATTATTATCAATACATGGAGTCATTTTTCAGCCCAGCAGCCTGAGAGACCATTTGTAGGAAAGCAATCACATGCCTTCCAGATTGTACAGTCAGCTACCTTATTCAACATTCTCTGACGCAAGGGGAGGCGAACTATTTTCTGAGGAGAGAGCTGGCCAACAAGTAAGAAAATGACAGGGTCATAGCAAGTGTGAAAGGCAGGAACCAGTATTTCCACTTGTCATGCTAAGAAGCTCCATTTTCTACATGTACAGAGCCCAACTTCAATAACCTCAGGATATACCCAGTTTGGAGTGGAACTAGCATGTGGGAGACAAAGAGAGATTCACTTCTTGGTGGGAGAAGAGGAACAAACAAGTAGATTTGGATTCAAGGAAAGAAAACTGGAAAACAAAAGGTAAATTGCCAGGATATTCACCAATTATTCTCCTCTTTCTCACTAACCAAGCATATTATTTGTGTAGATAGTTCTAGGTGTATAGGAGGAGAGGAAGGAGTTCAGTCCTTTAGAGAGAATGAGAAAATGCCAGTGCTGGAAAAGACCTTAAAAAAATCAAATTTTATAATGGGAAAATTGAAGATCAAAAATGGTAAAAACAATATCAAAGACCATCGAGCTACTTAGTGTAAAAGCTGGACTCTCCGAGGATTTTTATTAGATCTCCTCTGTGCCTTTGGTAGGAGGCAAGTTGAGTAAATGGAAAGAGAAAGGAGGTAGTCATCTCCTGAAGCAAGAGAAGGGGCTTTAATCAGGCACAGACCTTTATTTGATCATGACTTAGACCCATCTTTCTCATGTAGTGGGGGCTTCATCTCTGAATTCTATTCACCTAAAAAGCTTTGGGGAGTCAAAAGAGGAAGAGGATAGAATCTATACAATAAAACCTTATGACTCTATTAAGAGCCCATGATAAGCAAGGCTAGGGATAGAAAGACAAAATGAAAAACAGTGCCTGCCCTCAAAGAGCTTACATTTTGCTAAGGGTGGGGGGAAAGTATAAAAAGGTAAGTATATAAATGGTCATTTGAGATGGGAGATGAAAGCCCTGATAGCTAAGGGAATGAAAAAATGTTCCCCCCAGATCAGGCCATGTGAACTGAGCCTTGACAGAAGCCTTGAAGAAATTTTAAGAGGTGGAGATAAGGAGGGAATGAATCCAAGCATGGGGTATATGGGGTATGTCCCAGGCAAAGGTACAGAGGTGATGACAGGTAGAATTCCAAATTTGGGAATTAGCAACTCAGCTATCTCAACAAAGGTCTCACCCCACACACCCAATCTGGTGCAAAATCCTATTGTTTCTACGTTCCAAATATCTCTCTTATAAGTCTTCTGGAGTAGCCAGTCAGTCAATAAGCATCCATTAAATGTCTGCTATGTGCTAGGCACTGTGTTAAGCACTGGTGATGCAAAGAAAGGGAGTCAAAGGATAGTCTCCGCTCTCAAGTAGCCCATGTGTTAATAGTGCAGGGTCTTATCACTTCACACCAAACTATTGGTTGGTCTTCTGGCCTCAATTCTCTCCCACTTTTAATCTATCCTCCACTCAGCTCCAAAACAATTTTCCTAAAGTGTAGGTCTGACCATGTCATCCCCTTACTCAATAAACTCCAGTGGCTCCTTATTACTTCCAGGATCAAATATAAAATCCTCTGATTGGCTTAAGGAAACAACAACAACAACAACCTTTCTCTTTCCTCTTAGAGCCAATAGTATATATTGGTTCCAAAGCAGAAGAGCTGATCAGGGCAAGGAGATAAAGGTTAAGTGACTTCCCCATGGTCACATGGCTAGGAAGTATCTGAGATTAGATATGAACCTAGGACCTCTCCTCTTTAGACCTGCCTCTCTATCCACCACGCTGTTCCTGATTGGCTTTTATAGCCACTTTGGTAAACATTTTGTAAAGCCTTTTGTAAGTATTCATTCAAAAAACATTTGTTAAATAATTTCTTTGTATTAATTTATTAAATTTACTAAATAATTACCCTGTATTAAGTGCTGGGTAAATAAAAAGAGGTAAAAGACTGACCCTTGACCTCAAGGAATTTACAATTTAAGGGAGAAGACAACAAATGGATGGATCTATACAAAACAAAGTATATTCAGAATAAACAGGAAATAATAGAAGAAAAGCTCTAGAATTAAGAATTAAGGAAGGCTTCCTGGAGAAGATGGGATTTTAGCTGGGACTTATAGGAAGCCAGGGAAGTCAACAGTCAGAGCCAAGGAGGAAAAGCATTCCAGACATGGTAGACAGCGAGAGAGAATGGCTGGAGCCAAGGGATGAAGTGTCTTGTTCATGGAATAGCCAGGAACCCACCCAAACAAACCCTTCTCTCTCATTTTCTCATTGCTTTGGAGGTGTCAACGTGGAATCTAGAAGCCCCCAAACTTGTAGCCTAGTGAGATCTGATGACCCCCAGTTAGTTAGCTTAAAGGTGAAAAGCCCCAAGTTTGACCCTGTCCCATGAGTCCCTGAGGGACAGTCCAACTTCTCTAATCTCAGACTAACAATAGACCTTAAAGTAGTTTAAGTGGGGATGGCTAATCCCATCAGGTGTTGAGTATCTATTTTACCCCAATGGCACCCGCTGCAAACATGATTGACAGGGGCATGTGACACAGAATCACATGAGAGCCTGGGTCAAGACTCTAAGGTCCCAACTGAAACCAGACTTCTGGGTGAAGCTTTTGGAGTAGTTGTGATTTCCATCTTTCTACAAGTTTTCTGGCCCTTTTTGAGACACCAGCTTGAGAGGAGAATAACTGCTTGAACTGGCTGTTGGCAGCTAGGCAAAAGACCAGAGAAGAATCATCATTTCTCTGCTGGACCTACTTTGGACTTTACCTCTGGGATCTTGGTTCATTTACTGGACTCTGTTTTGTGAGGTTCTGTTTGGGGGGAATTTAACTTATTTAGCCTAGATAAATTAGCCATTAGGATAGTATTAAGGGAATTAGGTTTGGGGATAAGATTAAGTACTTTTCCTTCTCTCTTGTTCCCCATCAATAAATTTAAAATGTTTAGATGTTTCCCTCTTGTCTCTTTCCCTTAAATAATCCCATAATAAAATTCCCCTTAGGCCAGAGTCCTTAACCCAGGCAGCCCAGTCCTTGACTGGATCTTTCCCTTTTGTGTCCATTGTGAAGCATCAGCCCCTCACTGTTATTCCTGTCTGGGACTCCTCATTTCCTTTGTTACCATTGTAAAGCCCATCAACTGTCCCTCTCCTCCTCAGTCCCCAGTTCCCTGAAAAGGTATGTAAGCTTCTCCACTTTAATGGCTCTGTGGAGTTGCCATCCAGCCTGTGGCACTCCCAGGAGTTTGGTGACCAGGGCTGCCAGAGTCTGGGACTCTGAGTGGCTGATAGTGCACAGCTCTGCTAGGAGGCCTAATTTTAGCACGAAACTCTTTTCCTTAAAGAGTGGTTTTTCTAACCATTTAATAGTTCTGTGTTGTTTGGTTTTTTTTCCCCCAGTTAACAGGACACCACCATCCTCACTGGTCATCAACTTCTCTGAACCTTCCACCGCCTGGGCATGCTTTAGTTATTGTAATTATGAATTGGTCTACCTGCCTCAATTCTCTCTCTAAGTGCAAGGTTGACCACATCACCTACTCCATTCAATTAACATCACTGGCTCCCTATTGCCTCTAGGATCAAATATAAGATCCTCTGTTTCAATTTGAAAGCCTTCTAGAATTTGATCTTTTTTCAATATTCTTACATCTTATACTTAAAGAAAAACAACCCTTACCTCTGTCTTAGAGTAAATACTTTATATTGCTTTCAAGACAGAAGAGTGGTAAGAGCTAGGCAATGGAAGTTAAGTGACTTGCCCAAGGTTACAAATGTTTGAGGGCTGATTTGAATCCAGGACCTCCTTTCTCTATGCCTGCCGCTCTCAATCCACTGAGCCATCTAGCTGCCCTACTCCTTGCCCTTTGGCCCCTTCATGTGCTCACCTTCTGCAAGAAACCTTTTCAGAATCCCCTTTAATGCATCAGCCCATTGCTGATTTATCTCCTGTGTGTCCTATACAGATCTTGTTTGTACATAGCTATTTATATGTTGTGTTCCCCATTAGACTGTGAGTTCCTTAAGAGCAGGTATTATCTTGTGCCTTTCTTTGTATTGCCAATATTTAGAATAGTGCCTAGCACACAGTAGATGCTTAATAAATGCTTGTTGAGAGCTTGCTTCAGCAGCACATATGCTAACATTGGAACGATGCAGAGATTAACGTCGTCCCTGCACAAGCTAACATAAATTCAGGAAGTCTCCCATTTTAAAAACTTCACAAATTAAAACAAATAAAAATAAATGTTTGTTGATTGCCTATCAAGGCAATGAAGACCTAGACCTGGAAGCAGATGAATGTTTGATGGGTCTGCTTCCAGGTATGTGTAACGAAAGACCCTGCTGTCCACGTCAGAGCTGTCTGCTTACTCTATAGCAAAAAGGAGCCTTTTGGTTGGATGCTGGGTTGAACCTGAGTGTTTCATACAAATGACTCCATTGCCTTGATCTTTGTCTCTTTTTCCTGGTAGCCATCAAGGCAATAAGTACTCTAAGCCACCAGATGAATAGAGAAATAGCTCTAGTGTCGATGGCCTATTCTCTCTACTCAGCTGTTGTCAAAGAAAAAATACTAATAACCACTCTGGGATTTATGGCCATTATTCTAATTCTGAGCCATTTCTGACTTGGAAAGAGAAATGTCCCAACTGGATTAATATTACATACTCTCTGATGAGACTCTACCAGGAGATGCTTTCAGGTAACATTTATAAGAATCTTGAATCAGAAAAGGATACGCTAAGATATGATTGGCATTAATATCTCTACCCACTCCTGCAGAACCAACCCCCTCACTCTTAGAAAATAAAGGGGCCTCCTCCTTTCTCTGGATATCTTAATCCTTTCTCTGGGAAGCTGGGCATTAAGAGGAGGGACCCATGTTGGGTCAATAACTTAATCACTCTAGGGGTGGGGAAGGCAAGGACTTAAAAGACTAAAGTGATTCATCAGCAAAAACTTAGCTATCATCCACCTCCAGAGAAAGTTCTCATAGAATCTGAATGTGAATTGAAGCATATTTTTTAAAAACTTATTTTTCTTGTGGCTTTTTTGGGGGTCTATTTTCTTTTCTAGTATGACTAATGTGGACATATGTTTTGCATGACTGCACATGTATGACTTTTTATCAAAAAGCCTTCTCAATGAAGGGGAAGAGGAAAGAGGGTAGGAGAGAAATTGGAACTCAGAATTGTAAAAAACAAAGTTTAAAATTTGTTTTTACATGTAATTGGAAAAAATATAAATTTTTAAATATAATTTTATAAATATTTTCAATGACTCCATGATTCATGTTTGAAAAAAATTAAAATATAAAAATATAAAAGATTAGCTATCACTGTAATCCATTTATTTAAGAATAGCATTTTTTCCTGGGAGTTTTCCATCTTAATATTTCTTTTTATTTCTTTTTAAATATTTTTCCAAAGTTACATGTTTCATATTTTCTCCCTCCTCTCTTCCCTTCCACCTTCCTGGAGCTGACAAGCAATTCCACTCAGTTATAACTGTGTTACACTTGATACCTATTTCCATGTTATTCAATTTTGTAATAATCTTTTAAAACCAAAACCCCAAATCATATACGCATATAAACAAATAAGGAATCATATGTTTTTCTTCTTCATTTCCTCTCCCACAGTTCTTTCTCTTGATGTGAATAGCATTTTTTTCCATAAATTCTTCTGGATTGTCCTGCTACTAGTAGTAAAGCCAATTACATTTGATCTTTCCACAATGTTTCAGTTTCTGTGTACAATGTTTTCCTGGTTTTCTGCTCATTTCCCTACACATCAGTTCTGGAGGTCTTTCCAGTTCATAAAGAAATCCTCCAGTTCATCATTTTTTATAGCACAATAGTATTCCATCACCATCACATGACACAATTTGTTTGGCTTTTCCCCAATTGAGGGGCACTCCCTTATTTTCCAACTTTTTGCCACTACAAAGAGCACGGCTATGAATATTTTTGTACAAACATTTTTTATTATCTCTTTGCAGTATGAAACTAGTTGTATTGCTGGATCAAAGGATATACATTCTTTTAAAGCCCTTTGGGCATAATTCCAAATTGCCTTCCAGATCCATCTTAATATTTCTAAAGAAACTAAAAAGGATATTTTTAATATGCTTCTATGCAGTGAATACATGGACACTCTGTTCTTTGTCAGTTAGTGTTTATGCTCCTCTCCTTTTAGGTAAAGGAGAATATTATGATCTTGTGAACTTAGAAAGTTTGAAAGAGTTAGCACTGCAAAAGTCAATCAATGAGGCAGTCAATAAAAATTTATTAAAAGCCCATTAAGTGCCAGACTGATTTGGATATAAAGACAATTTAAAAAATCAGTCCCTTCCCTAGAAGGAGTTCAATATCCAACAGAAGAGACAACAAGCAAACAAGATATATAAAGGAAATATTGGAGGTAATCAACCAAGGAAAGGCACTAGAATTAAGAGGGATTGGAGGAGACTTCTTGCAGAAGGTAGGATTTTATCTGGGACTTGAAGAAAGCCAAAAAAGTCAGGAGGTGGAGATGAAAGAAAATTCTAGGCATAAGAAGTGGCCAGTGAAAATGACCAGAGTCAGGAGATGAAGCATCTTGTTCAAGGAACAGCAAGGAGCCCAGAGTTATTAGACCATGGCTGGCATGGAGCATTGTAAGATATAAGAAGACTGGAAAGGTGAGGAGATAGCTTATGAAGGGCTACCAATAGATTTTATATTTGATCTTGGAGGTGATAGTTTACTGAGTAGGAGGACAATATGGTTGGCCCTGAGCTTTAGGAAAATTATTTTGCTGGTTGAAAAGAGGATGAACTGGAGT
This sequence comes from Monodelphis domestica, assembly GCF_027887165.1. Taxonomy (NCBI): domain Eukaryota; kingdom Metazoa; phylum Chordata; class Mammalia; order Didelphimorphia; family Didelphidae; genus Monodelphis; species Monodelphis domestica. The sequence goes on from NC_077233.1 coordinate 144,063,034, forward strand.
GGGGAGAGAGTTTTGAGGCAGGAAGACTCAGCAGAACATATCAAAATTGTAGTTTGAGTAGATAGGATTGGAACAACATCCAATCCCTTTAGGAATATCCCTAAAACCTTGAGGTGTATGATGTGGTTAGTTGCCTTCTGAAGACCTAACTCCTAAGTTTGTGAGTATGAGTTTAGATAAGAACAGTCAGAGTTTACATGGGCATATCAATGTATTTGGAATACAGAAGAATTTTCTGAAACTGTAGGCTATCCCTGTTCATGAACTTTAATCTTGGTAGATGATGGTCAAGATAACTCAGGATTTGAAGTCAACAGGTTTGTGTAACCTAGTAAGAACTCTGACATATGTAAAATAAGTCAACAAAGAGGCAAGTTATTTCCATTGGAGAGGGCTCTTGCTCTAGGTGGGCCAAGACTTCAGTTGCCCTTGCACCTTTTTTCTCAATCTCACTTGAGATAGCAAATAAAACCCAAAGAGCTTCAATATTCTAGGCATTCCATACCTTCTCAACCATCTCTCTCTCTCTCTCTCTCTCTCTCTCTTTTTTTACTATCCTCTACAAATCTTTTGCTCTAGTCAAATCTGGACTCTTAAACCCACTTCCACTCCCTGCTAAATAGTTGTGTGTTTTCCAAATTCTGTATTTTTGTACTTTTCTCTAGGATGTCTTTTTCCCTCCATCCATTCTTTAAAGTCTAGTTGCAATAGTGACTCCTCAATGAAGCCTTCCAGGGAACTCCTGTAATATTTAGTGTTTGTACCCTTCTTACATTTTTCTCTTGTGTTGTTATTTACTTTTAATGTGTTTTATCTTTCTAATTAGATTGTAAGCTCCTTCAGCACAGGCATCCCTATGTTATATACTCTTCTTGCATTTCTCATAATGTCTAGTAGAGGATGGCACGTTAAGTCTGTCTGTGTTGGTACGACTACTTGGTCAATCTGCCCTCTGCTGGCCGGACTAAAAAGAGCAGATCTTAAAGTTAAGTACCAAGGAGAGTGGCTAAAATGCTTCTCTTGACCTGTCAGAGATTCATAAGGAAATCTTAAAGAGTTTTTATTCCAGATCTCTCATTTTTCAGATCAATAATCTGCACAGAAATGGAATGCCTCTTCCAATTTCTAATGGTTAGTAAATGGCAGAACTGAAAATCCACTATGAGTGGAATTTCTGCTGATTCCAAATACAATTTTCTAAGACTCCAAAATCAGTCATTCATTCATCGCCTATTCCTGCCTTTAAATAATTTTTTTTTAGTTATTAAGAATACAAGGACAAGGTCAGCAATTCACATATCATGATTTACGTAATGTATTCATTTTAAAACCCTTTCTTTTTTTGTCTTAGAATCAATACCGTATCAGTTCCAAGGCAGAAGATCAGGAAGGGCTATGTAATTGGGGGTTAAGAGACTTGCCAACAGAGTGAAGCCTGGAAACAAGAGGTTGTGGGCTCAAATCTGCCCTCAGAATCTTCCTAGCTCACACTCTCCATCCACTGAGCTACCCAACTGCACTTACCTAATGTTTTTTTAGTAGCAATTAGGGAGACTTTTTCATGCCAGGTTATACATCCAAAAATAATCAGCAATGGATTTCTGGAAGTTGCTAGTTGTGTGACATGTTCTAGAAGAAGAAAAGAATTTATAAAATGGGAACAGTAATACCTGTATTTTATACATCTCATAGTGGTGGTGAAGCCCTAATGAGATAGTGGGTATATAGTATAAAGGTCAGTTATTAGTATTATTGTGAATATTTAAGGTACACAGGCTGGCATATAGGAGCTAAGAGAGTGCCAGTAACAATTTGGAATAATAGACAAGGAAAAAGGCTGAAAAAAGAAACCTAAAGGGCTTATTGGGTTGTATTTGTCAGGACTAAAAGAAAAAGGTGAGTAATGGGAGGAAAAAATGAGGGAGGATTTTAGCAAGAAAAAAGAGAGGAAGTCCTAAGGCATGGATGTAAAGGTAAGAATGTAAAGGGACCTCAGAGCAGAACAACTTCAAAGTAGGCAAGGTGATATTTCCTCAGGAGATTACATCCTCCCACTTTGAGAGAAACCAATTTACTTCTCTTTGGAGACTCCCAAAGTAGAGGTGTCAAACTCATAGCCCGCCCATCCTCACAGCTCACAAGATTCCTCTTTGTGATCTGAGTCAGATTTAAATGGGAAATATTTTTAAAAATAAATAAAAATAAGCAATGTTAATATGTGACTTTCTAAATCACTATGAGAGCCACAGGGATCCTTACTGTATGGTTTAGTGGCATTGATTTCTATTTGTTTCACACCACTTCTCTGAAAGATAAGCTTGGAAAAATCATCTATTCTAATTTCCCTTTTCCCTCTCCAGTCTGTTTTTTTTTCCCTCCAGGCAGGTAAAAATACCTCCAGAAAAATCCCATAACACATATTCTACCTATGCAAATTTGAACTACAGGGAAATCATTTCTTCAAAACTAGAGACCTGAGATTTGGCTATGAGAATGACTTCCTGTTTAGAGAGGAGAAATGTCCTAATGACATCTTAATGACTTTGATGGACCTTTAAGGACTTGCAAACTGAACAGTTCAAGGGACAGAACCAAAGTCAAATAGTTGGAGCTTTGGAGAAAGGCAAAATGTCCTGTTTGGTCCCCAAGTCCCAAGTGGATGTGAAAAGTGACACGTTCTTATCCAGGGAACTTTCTTTTTCTTAAAAAAAGTGACTTTTTCCTTAAAAACCAAAATCCCCAAACAAGAGATTTCAATTAAATTTATGTCTAGTAGGGAAAATATATAATGTACAGCTCCTGGGGACTTTTTAGATTCTAGGGACTTTTTATGAACATCTAGATAAATATTTCCCTTTCTCATAGTAGATCCAGTTTCTACACAAGATAGGAAATGAGAAAAAAAGCTGAGATTTATGTCATTACAATAATATAAAATAGTACAGCATTATATTATATTAATAATGCCTCTATCCATTATCATAAGACCATACATTCAAAGCTATAAAGTACCAGAGAAGTCAACTGTTCCAAACATCTCATTTGACATGTGAAGTAACTGAATCTCAGAGAAATGAAGTTAGAGCTAGTTAGCAGCAAAGGCAGTACTAGAACACAGATCCTCTGGCTCAGCTCAGTACTCTTTCCACTGGATTTCTCCTTTTCTTTGGGCAGTTCCTGAATCACACTATAGGGAGGCCACAAAAGAATAAAACATTTAAAAAATTAGGTAGAAAATTAAATATTAAATTAAAAAATAAAATTAATAGAAAAGTAAATCAATTAAATTTTGGAGGGTTAATGAGGGTGTTGGACAAACAACTTACGCTAGATACTTGGTTACCATATTTGTGGTCCTAGGACAATGTCAACATATAAGCTAAGTGAGGCAGCAAGGTGGCACAGTGGATAGAGCTCTGGATTTGGAATCAGGAAGATCTAAATTCTTATCTGACCTCTGATACTTATTAGCTGTGTGACCCTGGGCAAATTATTTAAACTCTGTCTGTCAGTATCCTCAACTGTAAAATGGGAATAATAATAGCTCCTGTCTTCCAGGGTTGTTGTGAGAATAAAGAGAGAAAATATTTAGGGCACTTTGCAAACCTTAAGATGCTTTGTAGGTTTTTGTTGTTACTGTAAATAATTTCACTTATCTTTAAAACTTTTTTCTGGGTTATGCATATATTATCACTCAAAACCTGTTTCCATATTATTCATTTATGTAAGTGACTAATTTTATAAAACCAGAATCCTAAAACATAGACCCAAATAAACAAGTGACAAATCATATGTTTTCATCTGCATTCCTACTCCCACAGTTCTTTCTCTGGAGGTGATTGAATTCTTTTTTATAAGTCCCTCAGAACTGTCCTGGATCATTGTGTTGCTGTTAGCAACAAAGCCTATCAAATTTGATCATTCCACAGTATCGTAGTTACTGTCTATAATTTCTCCTGGTTCTGCTTATTTCACTCTGCATCAATTCATGTGGGTCTTTCCAGCTCTTTCTGAAATCTTATTCATCATTCCTTATAGCACAATAGAATTCCATCACTACGATATACCACAATTTGTTCAACTATTTCCCAATTGAGAGACATCCCTTTAGTTTCTAATTCTTTGCCACCACAAAAAGAGCAGCTATAAGTATTTTTGCACAAACAGTTCCTTTCCCATTTAAAAAAAATCTCTTTGTGATATAGACCTAGCAGTGGCATTACTGGATCAAAAGGTATGCATTCCCTTTCAGTATAATTCCAAATTGTCCTCCAGTATGGGTGGTTCAGTTCACAATTCCATTAGCAATGTGTTAGTGTCCCAATTTTGCCACATTCCCTTTAACATTTATCACTTTCCTTTACTGTCATATTGGCCAATCTGATAAGTGCACAGTGGTACCACAGAATTGTTTAATATACATTTCTCTAATCAAGAGAGATTTAGAATATTTTTCATATAATTATTGAGAGCTTTGATTTCTTTATTTGAAGACTACCTATTCATATCCTTTGATCATTTATTAATTGTGGAATGACTTGAATTCTTATAAATTTGACTTAGTTCTTTATATATTTGAGAAATGAGACTTTTATCAGAGAAATTTGTTATAAATTTTCCCCCCAGTTTGTTGTTTCCCTTCTAATCTTGGTTACATTGGTTTTGTTTGTATAAAACCTTTTTAACTTAATATAATCAAAATTATTCATTTTACATCTTGTAATGTTTTCCATATCTTGTTTGGTCATAAATTCTTCCCTTCTCCATAGATCTGAGAGGTAAACTATTCTATGTTTCCCTAACTTATCGATAATGTCACTCTTTACATTTAAGTCATATATGTACCCATTTGATCAGATCTTGGTATATATAGAGTGTGAGATATTGATCTAAACCTAATTTTTTTCCATACTGTTTTCCAATTTTCCAAGAAGTTTTTGTCGAGTAGTGAGTTCTTATCCCAAAAGCTGGGATCTTTGGGTTTATCAGACACTAGATTGCCGAGGTCATTTGCCACTATCTATTCCAATTGATCCACCCTTCTGTTTCATAGCCAGTACCAGATTGTTTTGATGACCACTGCTTTATAGTACAGGTTAAGATCTGGTACTGCTAGGCCACCATTCTTCACATTTTTTTATTAGTTCCTTTGATATTCTTGACCTTTTGTCCTTCCAGATGAATTTTGTTATTATTTTTTCTAATTCTAAAAGATATGTTTTTTTGGGAAGCTTGATTGGTACAACATTCCATAAGTAAATTAATTTAGGTAGGATTGTTATTTTTATTATATTAGCTCATCCTACCCATGAGCAATTGTTTTCCCAAATGTTTAGATCTAACTTTATTTGTGTGAAAACTGTTTTGCAATTGTGTTCATATAATTCCTGTATTTGTCTTGGCAAATAGATTTAAAAGTATTTTATATTGTCTAGAGTGATTTTAAGTGGAATTTCTCTTTCTAACTTTTGCTGCTGAGTTTTGTTAGAAAATAAAGAAATGCTGATGATTTGTGTGGGTTTATTTTGTATCCTGCCACTTTGCTAAAGTTTTTAATTATTTCCCCTAGCTTTTTAGTTGATTTTCTAGGATTCTCTATGTATACCATCATATCATCCACAAAGAGTGATATTTTAGTTTCCTTATTGCCTACTTTAATTCCTTCAATTTCTTTTACTTCTTTAATGACTAAAGCTAGCATTTCTAGTGCAACATTAAATAATTGTGATGATAGTGGGCATCCTTGCTTCATTCCTGATTTTATTGGGAAGGTTTCTGTAAGATTTAAATTAATATAAAAAACTGCAAGTATTATATTTTATAAAATTTATTAATAATCTCTTAAAGTAGAAGAAATAAAAGAACAATATGAAGCCTAATTATCTAACAAAAATAAGACCATGTGAGTAAATTCTTCTGTCTGGCTCCCACCCAACCTTCACAACTGCTTTCCCAGGAACAGAGAGAGAGAGAGAGGAAGGATTACATCAAAATATATCCAGCCTACAAACACACAGTGTTTGCACTCAGCATGAGCACGCAAATGGGATGCTGGGTAAGAGAGTCCTGGGGAGAAGATTCTAATTACACAGTCTAGCTTTTCCTCATTGCAGATGATACTTGCTGATGGTTTTAAATACATACTACTTAATTTAAGGAAAGGTTCTTTTATTCCTATGTTTTCTAGTGTTTTCAATAGGAATGGGTGTTGTATCTTGTCAAAGGCTTTTTCTGTATCTATTGAGATAATGATGTGATTTCTGTTAGTTTGGTTGATAATATGGTCAATTATGCTGATTATTTTCCTAATATTAAATCAGCCTTGCATTCCTAGTATAAATCTCACCTGGTAATACTGAAATACTCTTGTGATGTATTGCTATAGTTTCTTTGCTAGTATTTTATTTAAGTTTTTATGCATCAATATTCATTAAAAGAAATTGCTCTAGAATTTTCTTTCTCTGTTTTTAGTCTTTCTGGCTTAGGTATCAGCACTATATTTGTGTTATAAAAAGAATATGGTAGGACTTCTTTGTTTTGTCAAGTAGTTTGTATAGTATTGGGATTAATTGTTCTTTAAATGTTTGATATAATTCACTTGTGAATCCATCTGGGCCTGGAGATTTTTTTCTTGGGGAGTTCTTTTCTTTAATTAAAAAAATTATTTAATTAATTAATTTAGAATATTTTCCCAAGGTTACAGAAATCATGTTCTTTTCCTCTCCTACCTCCATTCCCTCCCTTAGTTGACACACAATTCCATTGGGTTTTAATTTGCAATAGAATGATCATTTAAAGTCAACATCCCCAATCATATCCCCATTGAACCATGTGATCAAGCAGTTGTTTTTCTTCTGTGGTTCTACTCCCACTATTCTTCTGAATGTGAATAGCATTCTTTCTCATAAGTCCTTCAGAATTGTCCTGGATTGTTGCATTGCTACTAGTAGAGAAGTCCATTACATTCGATTGTACCACAGTGTATCAGTCTCTGTGTACAATGTTCTCCTGGTTCTTCTCCTTTCACTTTGCATCAATTCCTGGAGGTTATTCCAGTTCAAATGGAATTCCACCAGTTCATTGTTTCTTTGAGCACAATAGTATTCTGTCACCAACAGATACTACAATTTGTTAAGCTATTCCCCAAAGGCCATCCCCTCATTTTCCAATTTTTTTGCCACCACAAAGAATATGACTATGAATATGTTTGTACAAGTCTTTTTCTTTATGATCTCTTTGGGGTACAAACCCAGCAGTGCTATGTTGAAGGGCAGACAGTCTTTTAGTGCTCTTTGTACATAGTTCCAAATTGCCTTCCAGAATGGTTGGACCAATTCACAACTCTACCAGCAATGCATTAATGTCCTAATTTTGCCACATCCCCTCCAACATTTATTACTTTCCTTTGCTGTCATGTTAGCCAATCTGCTAGGGATGAAATGATACCTCAGAATTGTTTTGATTTGCATTTCTCTGATTATAAGAGATTTAGAACACTTTTTCATGTGTTTATTGATAGTTTTGATTTCTTTATCTGAAAATTGTCTATTCATGTCCCTTGTTGGGGAGTTCATTAATTTCTTTTTCTGAGACTGGATCATTAAAGTATTCTATTTCCTCTTTTGTTAATCTAGGAAATTTATATTTTTGTAAATATTCATCCATTTCACCTAGATTATCATATTTATTGTCACATAATTTGGCAAAATAGCTCCTAAAGATTGCTTTAATTTCCTCTTCATTAGAGGTAAAATCACCCTTTTCATTTTTGATATTGGTAATATGATTCTCTTCTTTCTTTTATTAAATCAAATTAACCAATGATCTATTTTATTTGTTGTTGTTGTTCTTTCATAGAACCAGATCCTAGTCTCATTTATTAGTTCAATAGATTATTTACTTTCAATTTTTAAAATTTCTCCTTTGATTTTTAGAATTTCCAATTTAGTCTTTAATTGGGGATTTTTAGTTTGTTCTTTTTCTAATTGCATGCTCAATTCACTGATCTGCTTTTTCTCTATTTTATTGATATAAGCACTCTGAGATATACATTTTCCCTTGAGTACTATTTTGGCTATATCCCACAAATTTTGATATGTTATCTCCTCATTGTCATTATCTTCAATAAAATCAGTGATTGTTTCTATGAATTGTTCTTTGACCCATCTGTTTTGAAGAATTAGATTATTAAGTTCCCAATTAATTTTAATTTGCCTTTCCATGAATTCTTTATTGTAATTTTTATAGCATTATGATCTGGAAAAGTTGTATTTATTATTTCTGCTTTTTTGTATTTGGATATGTATTTTTTATGCCCTAGTACATGGTCAACTTTGGCATGGGTACCATGTGCTGCTGAAAAGAAGATATATTCCTTTTTATTCCTATTCAATTTTCTACAGATATCTATTAAATCTAACTTTTCTAAAATCAAATTCACTTTTTTTACTTCTTATTTATCTTTTGGTTAGATGCATCAAGATCTGATAGGGGAATGTTGAGGTCCCCCCCCCACTAGTATAATTTTACTGTCTATTTCTTCCTTAAGCTCCATTAGTTTCTCCTTTAAAAATCTGGATGCTATACTATTTGGTGCATATATGCTAAGTACTGACATTACTTCATTGTCTATACTACATTTTTGTCTGAGATCATGATTGCCACTCCTGCTATTTTTGTCTAAGTTGAAGCCCAATAAATTATGTTCCAGCCTCTGACCTTAACTCTGTGCGTCTACCCGCCTCAAATGTGTTTTTTTGTAAACACCATATGGTCGGATTTGGGTTTTTAATCCACTCTGCTATCCATTTCTGGTTTTTGGGTGAGTTCATACCATTTACATTCACAGTTATGATAGCCATCTGTGTATTTCCCTCCATCTTGATTTCCTCTTTTAATTCTGCCCATTCTCCTTTCACTCTTTCCCTCAAGTTTTGCTTTTAATCACTCCCTCATTTCCCCTCACTTATATTACTCCCCTTCCCAGCATCACTCTTCTTATTCCCCTCCTACTTCTCTATAGAGTCTTTTAATCATCCCCCTCAACTTCTCTCTCCTTTATATTTCTCCCCTCCCTACAACCCCCTTTCTTATTCCCCTTCTACTTCTCTATAGGGTAAGATAGGATTCTATACTCCAATGAATCTGGCTGTTCTTCCCTCTCTGAGTCAATTCCAATGAGAGTAAAGTTTATGTATTACCCATCACTACCCTCATCCTCCCCACCACCATAATAGTTCCTCATTTGTTTAACTTCTCAGCCTTAGTTTCCTTCTCTGTAAAATGGGGACAATAATAGGGTTATTGTGAGGACCAAATGAGGTCATTTAAGTAAAGTGCTTTGCAAAAGTTAAAATACTATATAAATTCTAGCTGTTATTGTTATTGCTGTTGTCACTGTTTTCTAACTGTTGTGTAGCAAAACTAAGATATCATTCTAAACAGCTTACTACCACACCCTCTGTCTATGTATACTTCTTCTAACTACTCTGATAATGATGACAATTATTAAGAGTTACAGATATCATCTTTCCATATAGGAATACAAACATTTTGACCTTATTGAAGGTCTTAAATTTTTCCCTCTTTCTTCTTTATCTTGTTATGCTTCTCTTGAATTTTGCATTTGGACATCAAATTTTCTGTTTAAGTTTTGTCTTTTCTTCAGGAATGCGTGGAAATCTCCTGTTTTATTAAAGTTCTTATTATTCTTATTAGCATTATCAGCAACTTGAATAATCACCAGTTGCTCTCATGAAGAGGAAGGTGCCAAGTAGAGCTATGGTCAAAGCCAATAGTCTGGCACTCTGGCCCCAAAAGAAAGAGCTGGATGCAATATTATTCAGTGGGACTGGACTCTGAACTGAATCTGACCTAGACTTAAGCTTTCATACCATGAATTCTGGGATTGTTCCAAAACAAAGAACCTGAATTAAAGAGGCACCATGGTAAATTGGTACAATGACCTCTGATGGAGAAGATCTGGGTTCAGGTACTAGAAACTTTCCAGCTATATGAAAAGGTACTACTCTGATCTTCAGTGTCTTCATTTGTAAAGTGGGCATAGTAATATCTGCATAGGGGCAGCTAGGTGGCTTAGTTGACAGAGTGTTGGGGCTGGAATCAAGAAGACTTGAGTTCCAATCTGGCCTCAGACATTTACTAACTTTGTGATCCTAGGCAAGTCACTTTACTCTATTTGACTCAGTTTCCTCATCTGTCAAATGAGTTAGAGAAGGAAATTGTAAACCACTCCAGTATTTTTTTTTTGCCAAGAAACTCCAAATGGGGCCACAAGGCTTGGATATGACTGAAAAAGACTGAGTAACAACAATGCAATATCTGTGTGGCTTATCTCACAGAGTCATTCTGAGGAGGATGCCCCATAGTGCTCTATATCAAGTATTCTTAATTTGGAGTCAAGATCCCTAGGGATTAGTTTCAGGATGTCATCATACTGTTAAAGGGATCCAAGACACACAAAAAGGTTAAGAAGAATCCCTGCCTTTAATGAATGTTGAATTTTTAATTTTTAAAAATTTGGCTGGATTGCATTAGCACTGAAATCCATATCCCTGGTAGCAACAGGGTGGCTACAGGAGCTCGATAGCCATTTCCATTTAGGCTTTTTTAGGAGAGTGAACCATGTTTTGGAAACTTGTATCTCTGCCTGGCCCTATCTCTCTAAATTATTGTTTACTCCGAGTACATTTCAAAAAGAACTGGCAGGGGCAGCTAGGTAGCACAGTGCACAGAGTACCATGCTTGGAGACAGGACGTCCTAGATTCATATATGACCTCGGACAATTCCTAGCTGTGTGACCCAGGGCAAGTCACATAACTCTAATTACCTAACCTTTACCACTCTTCTACTTTGGAACCAATACTTAGTATTGATTCTAAGATGGAAGGTAAGAGTTTTTAAGGGAGAGACAGAGAGATATAGAGAAAGATTCAGAGAGAGACAGAAACAAAAAGAGATAGAGACTAAGACAGAGAGAGTTAGAGAAAGACAGAGACAGAGAAAGAGACAGAGACAGAGACAGAGAGACAAAAAGAGAAACAGAGACAGAGAGACAGAGGCAGAAAGAGAGAGTGAGAGATACAGAGACAGAGAGACAAAAAGAGAAACAGAGACAAAGACAGAGAGATAGAGACAGAAACAAAGAAAGATAGAGAGGCAGAGAGACAAAAAGAGAGAGGTAGAAAGACAGAGACAGAGACTGAGAGAGAGTGAGAAACAGAGACAGAGAGACAGAGGCAGAAAGAGAGAGTGAGAGAGAGAGACTGAGACAGAGAGAGAATTGGCAGAGCACTCTCTGGCACGTGAGGGGGGTAATTGCCACTTTCCCCTCACCAGGAGGTCTTGGAGAATGCTTGAAAGGAGTCACATGCCAGGAAGAGGAGCATAAGATCATCGAGACTTGGCTGCTTCCCGTTGACCTTGGATTGGGACTTGCAGGATTCCATGCTGGAGACAGGAATGCTGGGCAATAAATAGCTGCAGTGGTCACACTTGAGAGTGTCTGGTGAGGGAGACAATGGGAGAATACCCCTGTAGGACAAACCCACATCTTGGAACAGATTCAGCGACAGAAGCTGCCTGGAGAGATCCTCGAGCATTGCCAGGACTGCCAGCTGTGGTAAGTCTTGGGGGTCTGTCAAGCTCCAGACAGAGGCTGATTTCCATTGTTCTCTCCCCACCCACTTTCCGTGTTTAGAAACAAGTCCAAGATCCTGAGCCGGTGAGTGGATGCCCTTCTCCTCTTTTATTCTCTTCCACATTCTGCAGGCTCTTCACTGCAGATTGATCTACCTCCTGGAGACCTGCAAATCCAAATTCAAGGTGAGTAGAAGGAAAGGAGAAAGAAATCCCTGCAGCCCAGCTTAGAAATTCCTGCCCCCAGGATGACTTCTTTAAAAAAACAAACATTTTTTTTTCTATCTTTGGTTTCTCCATCATCTTTGTTTCCCAGGGTATCCCTCCCCTCTTCCTCTCCCATCCCTTCACAACAACAAACCCAGCAAAACCAACACATTAAAAACCACTAATAAAAAAGAGAAAAACAAAGCAAAAAACACACATGCTAATATAATATACAGAGATTCATGCCCCCTCTTTGCAAAGAAGGAGGGCAAAGTGGCTTCTCACATCCCTTCTTTAGGGCCAAGCTTTGGTCATTTTAATTCTGGAACATTTAGTTGTTTTGTTTTGTTTTTAAACCCTTACCTTCCGTCTTGGAATCAATACTGTGTATTAGTTCCAAGGCAGAAGAGTGGTAAGGGCTAGGCAATGGGGGTTAAGTGACTTGCCCAGGGTCACACAGCTGGGAAGTGTCTGAGGTCAATTTTGAACTAGGACCTCCTATCTCTAGTACTGGCTCTCAATCCACTAAGCTACCCAGCAGCCCCCAAGCATTTAGTTTTGATTATTTTACTGCTCTACTTCTCATTGCATTATTCTTGCCCACTACAAGTAAGCGCTCCCCTGTGAGGACAGTCCTTCTCCTCTGTTCCAGGAACCCATATTCTAGTCCTTCTTGGTGTCTAAGTCATTATTGAGGTAAACAAGGCAGGATCACAGGCTCCACCTTATACCTCTTTGTATTCCATAAATACAAGAGTTACAAATGATGAACCTTGACATCTCCCATAATAGTGAATTTGCTTACAGGACTGACAGTCTGAAGAAATGTTTCTTTTTCCAGAATTACGTTCTTGCAGGTTCTGTGTGAACATTTATTTATCTTATTAGAAAGCACACAACTTGTGTATCATCCCTCAAAAAAAAGTCATTTAAGAAATCTCCTTCTAGCTAGAGAATACTGTAGATTTTGTATTTACATAGACATAGAACAGGATTAGAGGTCTGATGCCAGTGGATCTTGGCCATAACTGAATGGACCAGAAAGGGAATGTGGAATATAATTTGGCCAAGAGGTGGTGCTACCCTCAAGCCAACAGTCTAACATCATCCAAAGATATTCTGTGTATGAAGCAGTGCTGGTTCCCCAAAGATCTCAGCGTCCCCACAACTTGCTAGAAGGTGCCAGATCATAGGCTATATGGTCTGACCCAGGCTGGTTCCAAATGGGAACAAAATGAGACACTTGGAGACACTTGTAACATATAACAGTTAACAAGAGGAAGTTTATTTAATCACAGCAAAAAAAGAAAAGAATCTAGTGGTAGGGGTAGAAGAGGGAAGAGATATTCAGCAAGGACACAGCATACGACCTTCCCTCCCCAGTTCATAGAGGGGGAAAAACAGCTCAAATATGAAAATCCTCAATACAGCACTGCATTGGCTGGCAAAAGAAATCCCCCCATTTTCCATGTTCCCAAATGTCTCTCTGCATTCCAAATCTATCACCTCTCTAGCAGGCGGGTGGTGTATTTCATCTTCATTCTCTTGGCTTTGAGGTTTACCTTAGATCAGAGTTCTAAGTCTTTAAAGGTGGTTTTTCTGTACAATTGTCATTGTATAAATTGATATCTTCATTTTGCTCCACAACAGTTAGAAAACGATGATAACAACAATAATAACAGCTAGCACTTCTATAGTATTTTAACTTTTGCAAAGCACTTTACTTAAATAATCTCATTTGGTCCTCACAATACCCCTATTAGGTCCTATTATTGGCCCCATTTTACAGAGGAAGAAACTAAGGCTGAGAAGTTAAACAAGTTTGCTAGGTTCACACAGCTAGTCTCTTTTTTAAAAAAATGTTTTATTTTGTTCTTCAATTACATGAAAAAAAAATTTCTTCTTTTTTTTTTTTAAGTTTGAGCCAAATTCACACCTTCCCTACCTCCCTGTCCCCCTCCCCCCAGGTGGCAACAATCTAATACAGATCTTATATGTATTAAATAATGTATAATTTTAATATAACATATTAAAATGTTTTCCATGTTAGTAATTTTGTGAATGAGAACTTGAACAAGCAAAAGAAAAATGAAGAAATAAAATGAAATATGGTATGTCTCCATTTGCATTCAGACTCTTTCAGCTCTTTCTCTGGAGGTGTGTGGTGTTTATCATCATGAGTCCTTGAGGATTGGGATCATTGTATTGCTAAGAATAGCTCTATCATTCATACATATTCCTCATATAAAATTGCACAAAGCTAGTATCTTCAGGTAGGATTCGAACTCAAATCTTTCGAACTCCAAATCCAGACATTTTGCCACCTCGCTGCTTTGTAGATCATAGAGGTCTTCCTAGGTTTCTCTAATTCATCATTGTTTTATGGAACAATATCATTCCATTCCCACTCATATTCCACGACTTGTTTGGCCATTTCTCAATGGGAAGGCATCACCTTAGTTCTGACTGGGTTTATCCTTTGTCCTGCTCAGTTTGACTGCCTGCTGTACCAATATATAGATCCCTGTCTGGAAGAAGGAAAGACTTTCTCTCCTTGGGGCAAAATCCCTGTGAAATAAGAAAAAGGAGAAAGGTCAAGTTTTGTACCCACTTACAAGACCTTGCCCTGTCTCCTGACTTCCTGGGTGGCCCTATCCCTGTTCCTAACAGAACTGGGATTCTTTTACATTTTTCTTGTTCAGTCCTGCCCAACTCTTCATAACCCATGGACCTTACTGTCCAGGGGATTTCTTGGCAAGGATACTGGAGTGATTTGCCATTCCCTTCTCCAGTGGATCCACTGGTCAGGCAATCAGAGATTAAGTGACTTGCCCAGAGTCACACAGCTAGGACGTTGTCTGAGGCTGGATTTGAACTCAGATTTTCCTGATCCCAGTGCTGATTGTTGGGCTACAGCTGCCTCTTAGATTCTTTTACATAAGAAACACTAGCTAAAAGAAACCCTGGATGGTAACAAAAGAGTGAATCAGGATGAATCAAGCCACATACTATGATTTCCATCTTACTTTCTGACTGGCTCAATGCAAGTTCCCAAAACTCTTTTTCCCTACGCTGTTGGGGTCTTATAGACAAATCTGATAGATTCATTGAATATCAGAGCTGAAATAAATTTCAGAGATCATCTAATAGAGCCTCATTTTATGGAAGGGGAAACTGAGTATCAGAAGAGAGAAATGAGTGACCTGATTTAGTGAGAAAAGCCAGGGCCAGTTCCCCAGGCCAGTATTATTTCACATTCCATACTGCTTTTCTTTGATAGGGAGCAGATTCTCATTCAACCAAGTGCTTTGGCCCTGTTGTTATTGACTACCTTACAAATACCCTTGGAGTGTCCTTGAACATGTCACTTCTCTCCTGCCTTCAATTTCCCATCCAGCTAAATCTATAATCCTCTGATTCACATATAGTCATATTCTTATGCCTTTGATGATCAAAATGGTCATCTTCAAGAGAAAAGAGTCCTATTGCTATTCCTGGAAGCCTGGCTCTCCCTCAACCTTCTGTCTTTCTCCCTGCATAAATGAACTAGAACAGTACATTTCTTCCCTGAGGGCCACAATTCTAACCAAAAACATGTTTCTTCCCTCCTGACTGATCACAGTTCTAATAACCTGAGGCATAAACACACAGTTAGGTGATTGTCTACTCTGGGCAGCTAGGTGGTGTAGTAGGTAGAGCACTGGACTTGGAATCAGGAATCTTTATGGTTCAAATCTGGCCCCAGATACTTATAGCTGTGGGACCCTGGAAGAGTCATTTCACTCAGTTTCTCATCTGTAAAATGAACAAGAGAAGGAAATGGCAAACTGTTCCAGTATCTTTGCCAAGAAAGTCATTAAATGACTAAACAATGGCAACCACTGTTGTTAAGTTCTTTGCTCATCTGACCTGTGTAGTCTTTTTTCCCCCAAGATTACATATTGATACAATTTTAAATAATCATTCTTTGATATTTTGCAATCCATGTTCTCTACCTCCCTCTCTCCCTTCTTCCCTCCTCCCCAAATGACAGGTGATATAAAATAGGTTGTACATAAGTTATCATATAATACATATTTCCATGTTCTTCATGTTGTCAAAGAAGACACAAATCACTGACACTACAGAAAAATTCATGGAGGAAATAAAGTGAAGCATGGTGTGCTTCAATCTGCATTCAGACTCCATCAGCTTCTCCTATGGTGGCGGAGAGCCTTTTTTGTCATGAGTCCCTTGGAGTTGTCCTAGATCCTTGCATTTCTGAAAATAGTTGTCATTCACAGTTGATCATCATACATTATTGTTGTTACTGTGTGCAACATTTTCCTGGTTCTGCATACTTCACTTCGTATCACTTCATACAAATATTTCAAGGTGTTTTTTTTTTTATGACCATCTTGTTTGTCATTTCTTATGGCACAATAGTATTCCATTACAATTACACAACATATTCAGCCTTTCCCCAATTGATAGACATCCTCTCAGTTTCCAGGCCTTTGCCACCACAAAAAGAGCTACTATAAAATAAGCAGAAGCAGGAAAACATTGTACACAGTAACAGCAGTATTGTGGAATGACCAACTGTGATACACTTAGCTACTCTCAGCAATACAAAGATTCAGGACCATTCTGATGGACTTATGAAAAAGAATGCTTTCTACCTCCGGAGAAAGAGCTGCTGGAGTCAGAATGCAGATGAAAGCTTACAATTTTTCACTTTAGTTTCTTTGGGTTTTGGTTTTTATGATTATTCTCTTACAAAAATGAACTATATAGAAGAAATATGTTTTGCACGATGGTACATGTATAACCCAGATCGAATTGCTTGCCAGGTCAGGGAGGAGGAAGGGAAGGGAGACTATTTGAATCATATAACTTTGGAACCCTTACTAGGAAATTTGTTATTATGTGTAACTGGTAAAATTGACGAACCATGGGAACAGAAAGCCTCCCCCTCCTTCCCCCCCCCCCCCCGACACCTATGGAAACCAACAGCTCCCCCCAACACCTACTGAGCGCAGCAACATCTGACAAAACACCAGGACTTTGTTCCTCATGACTGAGCATCAATCTGAGAACCAGCCCCTAATCCCCAGTGGCTGGGACTTCCCACCCCACTCAGGGACATCCAATGAAGTTAACCCAAGTAGCTCATCTTTCCAAGAGACAACCAATAGAGGTGATCCAAGTTGCCCTTATTCCCTACATCCTCTTCTTTCCCCAAACCTATAAGACTATAAGTCCTTACTCATAGGGGACTGCCTCACCAACTCTCTT
Source organism: Monodelphis domestica (assembly GCF_027887165.1). Lineage (NCBI taxonomy): Eukaryota > Metazoa > Chordata > Mammalia > Didelphimorphia > Didelphidae > Monodelphis > Monodelphis domestica. Next base: position 144,080,177 of record NC_077233.1, read on the forward strand.
GGCATTGGGCTCCCCCTTTCTGCTTCTTTCCCCCATCCCTGTCTACCCCATGGTCTCCACAGCCACCTCTCCTGGCATTGGACTCCTCTGACTTACTGTGCCCCTCTTGGCATTGGGCCTCCTTGCTATTCCAAATAAACCTTGCTGTTTTGCATTACTCTGGTCTCATTTGTCTCTTGGGTTGAAATTTCACCTGTCATATTGACAAAAATAAGATATCTTTATAATGAAAGAAAAGAAAAAAAAAGAGCTGCCATGAATATTTTTATACAAGTAGTTCATTTTCTCCTATCTTTGATCTCTTTGGGATGACACCCTAGTAGTAGTATTACTGGCCTTTGTGGACTCCAGATAAGGAAAGAAGGCACAATGTTGATTTGCTATGGACAGAATCAATGCATGACCAGTAAATTCATTGGACAGAGGACAAAAGGCCCCCAAATAAGCTATATACCATGATCTGACATCAGTTGTTTGAAGAGGGACAAGAGGAGAATTGAGAAATGGTAAGGCTAATTCCCAAAGGGTTGGCTACCAAGTGACAAATTTTCTTTTTTATAGAGTAGTTCATAAAGACTGTCTCCTAAACTATAACACAATTGAGATTTACATCATAGGAGTGCCCATAACCACTAAATTACAGTTCCTTGAAGTATTAAGTAGATGATATTATTTATTATGTTGATTATTCTTCCAAATAGCCATCCAACCATCCATTAATAAAAAAATTATTAAGCACTTACTATATTTAGAGTCCAGTGTTAGGATATTAAAGAGATACAGAAGAGTTTATATAATATACAATTCAAGTCAATAAGCATTTAATTTTTTTTAAACCCTTACCTTCCATCTTGGAGTCAATACTGTGTATTGACTCCAAGGCAGAAGAGTGGTAAGGGCTAGGCAATGGGGGTCAAGTGACTTGCCCAGGGTCACACAGCTGGGAAGTATCTGAGGCCAGATTTGAACCCAGGACCTCCCATCTCTAGGCTTGGCTCTCCATCCACTGAGCTACCCAGCTGCCCCCTCAATAAGCACTTATTAAGTATCCACCATGTGCCAGGCTCTATGCTAAGCGCTGGGAATATAAAGACAGACCAGTCCCTGCTCTTGAGACACATATAGTCTAATAGTCTAATAGAGGAGACAACATGCAAAGAAATATGCCCAAACCATAAATACAAGGCACAAACTAGAGGTCATCTCAGAGGGAAGCACTAGCATTAAAGGGGAACAGCTTCTTCGAAAGGTGGCATGTTAGCTGGTGCTTGAAAAAGGCCAAGAAAATCATGAGGCAGAGATAAGAAGGGGAGCATTTTAGGTATGGAGTGACAGTGGGCAAAATGCAGAGTTGCAAGATGAGGTACCTTGTGTTAGGACAGGGAGTTCAATGTTACTGCAGAACAAAAATTGTGAAAGGTTGTACTATGCAAAAAGACTGGAAAGGTAAGAAGTCTGGTTACTGAATGCTTTTAAAAGTCAAATGGAGGGGGCAGCTGGGTAGCTCAGTGGATTGAGAGCCAGGCCTAGAGACAGGAGGTCCTGGGTTCAAATCTGGCCTCAGATACTTCCCAGCTGTGTGACCCTGGGCAAGTCACTTAACCCCCCATTGCCTAGCCCTTACCACTCTTCTGCCTTGGTGTATTGGTTCCAAGATGGAAGGTAAGGGTTTAAAGAAAAGAAAAGAAAAGTCATGTGGAGGGCAGCTAAGTGACTCAGTAGAAAGAGCCAGATCTAGAGATGGGAGGTCCTGGGTTCAAATATGGTCCCAGAGGCTTCCTAGCTGGGTGACTCTGGACAAGTCACTTAACCCCCATTGCCTAGTTGCTCTTATTGCTCTTCTGCCTTGGAGCCAAAACAGTATTGATTCTAAGATGGAAGGTAATGATGGGTTTTTAAAAGTCAAATAGAATAAAATACTATTGCACCATAAGCAATGACAAACAAGATGATCACAAGGAAAGGCTTATATATAAAAATTATATTTAATGTTGTACATAGTAATAGTAATAGTGTATGATGACCCACTGTGAATGACTTAACTATTATCAGGAATAATATACAATGATCAACTGTGAATGCTTTTATTATTGGCAATGCAAAGATGTATGTAATCTGGGAGAAAAAAATGAAAAAAATTTTAAAAGTCAAACATGATTTTCTATTTGAGCCTGGAGTTTATTGAATAGTGGACAACATGGTCATTTCACTTTGGGGAAGTCAAAGATAGACTGCAGAATGGGGAGATGAAGTAGGGCAACTGGCCAGCATAGGAATAGTCTAGCTATGAGGTGATGAGAAATTGTACCAGGTTGAGAGCAATGTCAAGGGAGAGAAGGAGGCGAATAGAAGAGAGAAGTTATGAAGGTAAAAAAGAAGAGACTTGGCTACAGATTGGATGACACCTTGGTTATAAGACTGGCCCTCCCAGTAATGGGGAAGGTTTGGGAGGAAGTAGAATGAGGTCAGTTATAGACATATTGAATTTAAGATTTCTACGGGACATTGAGTTGGAGATATCCAAGAGGGATTTGGAAATTTGACACTAGCAGTCAGGAGAAAGGGGAGGGCTGGACAAATAAATTGGAGCATCATCTTCATAGAGATGATCATTGAACCCAGGGGAGCTGATAAGGTAGTGAAATCATGAAATGAAATCATCTAGAGGAGAAGAGACAAGGATCCAGGATTGGGAGACATTCATGGTCGGTGGACATGACCTCCATGGATTAAGATTCAATAAAGAGAATGGAGAAGGAGCAATTGGGCAGGTAGGAAGAAAACCAGGAGAGAGTGATGTCCTAGAACCTAAAGAGAAGAGAATAATCCAGAAGAGTGGTCCATATAGCCAGACTTTCTTCTATCTTCCTTGCCCCAAGGGCCCACAGCTGGGTCCCAGATCAACCTCCATAGGAGCAAAATGATGTCAAACTGCCCCAGGTTGACTCCCTCATTTCTTTGCTCACCACAGTTCCAGTTGGTGTTGGAGGAGTATGCCAGGGAGGTGGGGAGTACCAGAGTCAAATCTCCCAAGTTCTACCGATATCCTGGCTCACAACAGTATTCTCTGGGATACTTGAGTCACCTAGATTACTTGCCCTGATATTTAAGCAATCTAAAGCAGCTTGTGTGCTACCTCAGTTTTCTCAGAAGTACTCTGAAGGGCTTAGAGTGGATGGCCCCTATGGTCCCTCCTAGGTCTAAATCTTTGATCATATTAGACTATGGTCCATCCTTGAGCCTATAGAAATGTAGCATATCACTGTGTTAATTTTCCAGCAAGGGAATATAATATCTGAATTACCCACCAGGTATCACTCTTCTGAGCCACTGGTCCAGTAACTGCCTCAGTTTCTCTCTGACTCATGTAAAGTTTAGCCTCTCAAAAAACTGTAAAATCTCCTTTGGCCACTGAAGAGTACTCAAGCTTGCAAATCAGCTTATATCAGTCATGCGTTGAGCCTTCAAGAGTCAGCACTGGGCACTCTTGGAATTTAGCGAGGGTACAAATGATACAGAAAAGAACAGGAGCCTGAAATCTATGACTCAAGAACCTCCACGCTGAATCTGGAATTTCCTCTCTCTGGAAACAACCCATTATACATTTAGAGGGCACAGATTTTCAACATACTATGGCCACATAGTTTATTTATTAAAACACTTACCTTTCAGCCTTAGAATCAATACTATTTATTGATTCTAAGGCAGGAGAATGTAAGGGCAAAGCAATGATGATTAATTGACTTGCCCAGGCTCACACAGCTAGCATGTGTCTGAGGTCTATTTTGAACCCAGGACCTTTCATCTCCAGCCCTGGATCTCTATCCATTGAACCACCCAGCTGCCTACAGCCACATAGTTTATTGGTCAAAACAAAAATGAAAAGAAAAAAATTATTTTTCTACATGGGTCCATCTGCTTCCACTCTCTCACCAAACGTGCTGTTTGGACCCTCAGATCTTTGGGGATGCTGGAATAGGAACAATTTCAAATCACTAGTCCCTGCCAGTTAGGGAAAGATTAATGGAAAAGACTATGTGTTTGAGACTGTCTTGGGGTCAGATTTATACAAAATATAACCATTATATAAATAATAATTAAAAGTTTTTAAATAAATAGTAATAAATAAATAAATAAATAATATATAAATAAATTTTTAAAAAGGTAGGTAGTGTAGTGGATAGAGTGCTAGACCTGGATTCAGAAGGACATGGGTTTCAAATCTGTCCTCAGACCCATTCTAGCTGTGTGACCTTGGGAAAGTCACTTAATCTCAATTACCTAGTTCTTATTGCTAGCCTTAAGACTAGCCTTAAGAGGTAAGGGTTTTTTTCAAAAAAGTGAAATTAAGAATAGAGTCATTAAATGAAATAACCTTTCCCACCTCACTTAGTGTTTGAAAAAATTCTCAGTAACTGCCAGTCGTGGCCTCAGAAAACTCATTTCCATTCTGGAATCTGATTTGTCTTGGCATGTGGAACATATTATTCTCCAAGCAGCTGGGTGGCACAGTGAATAGTATTCTGAGTCTGGAATCAGGAAGAATGGAGTAAAAATTCAGCTTCTGAATTTTTATATCTGTAGAACCTTAGCCAAGTCATTTTAACTTCTGTTTTCTTCAGTTTCTTCACCTGTAAAATGGGGATATAACAGCACATAGTAGATATTTAAAACATTTATTTCTTCCCTCCCAGCCATTGTGGGTTCACTGGTTGTCCCTTTAGTTCTCTTTCCTTTTCTCTTAATGGCTGGCCAGGCTTTCTTTACATATTATGGTAGTCTCAATGTCCAACACGTCTGCCACTCTGCCACATGGTGAGCAGGAAGTCGTAAACTCCAGACCAACAGAAAGAAGATGACAACTTGCACTTTTACACCGTTCCATTACTCCAAGCCCCAAAGCTTGTGTCTGGAGCTATAGCTTCCTAATATCTCACAAACTCATCTCCCTTGGTGGAAACTTTGGGTTCCCAGAGAGTACTGAAAGTATGTAGACTCAATGACCCATTTGGGGGAAGGCAACATCGAGTCTTTCGCCTTTCAGTTTACATGCTTATTATCGTGCACTTGAGTTACTCCCTACCTGTTTGTACCTGGGGATTGTCACGTACCCCACCTATGTGAATTGACACATTCTTGGGAAGCAACAGAGCTGCAAGAGCCCAACCTCTTTTGCTGATGTGAAGCTTGTCTTTATCTCATTATAAAAGTTGTATTATAACAAGTTGGCCCACTTTGGAACTTTGTTGATCCACATCAATCAGCCCATCAACATGTTGCTACCTTGACATTTTTTAAATGGTTTAATGTTTTAATAAACTCATTTTAATTTTCTTTGTCTTGACTTTTGCCCCATTAATTAGAGTAAAAGGCCAAAGGAAAGAATTTTTCTTTCAACAAGAGATGTAATAAGACTAAAGAATACTAAAAACATTGTTGTTATTTTTTTTAAGCTGATACTCTTGTGGAATATTTGTTCCTTGAGGGCAAGGACTGGTATTGCTTTTATTTTTGTATTATGCTTGGCACATATTCAAAGAGTGAAATGATCTGGGATCTCATGCATTCAGGAGTTCCCTCCAAAGGTTCAGATTGCCAGCCATCTATGCCTGACTCCTCTGAGTAATTCTCTGTCCAGGGACAGAAATATGAAAGCAAAACTCCATCTACCGAAGATGCTGGAGGTCTCCTTCAAAAAAAAAAAAAAACACCAACAAAACACCTTTTGGACATTCATAATCTTTTCTTTATATTATATAATTCTCTTTCTCCTTCTCCTTCTCCTTCTCCTTCTCCTCCTCCTCCTCTTCCTCCTCCTCCTCCTTCTCCTTCTCCTTCTCCTCCTCCTTCTCCTTCTCCTCCTCCTCCTCCTCCTCCTCCTCCTCCTCCTCCTCCTCCTCCTCCTCCTTCTCCTCTTCCTCCTCCTTCTCCTCCTCCTTCTCCTCCTCCTTCTTCTCCTCCTCCTTCTTCTCCTTCTCCTTCTCCTTCTCCTTCTTCTTCTTCTTCTTCTTCTTCTTCTTCTTCTTCTTCTTCTTCTTCTTCTTCTTCTTCTTCTTCTTCTTCTTCTTCTTCTTCTTCTTCTTCTTCTTCTTCTTCTTCTTCTTCTTCTTCTTCTTCTTCTTCTTCTTCTTCTTCTTCTTCTTCTTCTTCTTCTTCTTCTTCTTCTTCTTCTTCTTCTTCTTCTTCTTCTTCTTCTTCTTCTTCTTCTTCTTCTTCTTCCTCTTCTTCTTCTTCTTCCTCTTCTTCTTCTTCTTCTGAATTTGAGTCCTATCTCAGATGGGCAAGGCACCTCTCAGGTTCAGTTTCCTTATATCTTTAATTCTTTTTTGCTTTTCCAGTTCCATATATGAACAGTATTTGACAATTGTTTTCTGACATTTAGGGTTCTGATTCCTCACCCTTCCTTGATGTAGTAAACTAGTCTGATATAGCTTATACCAGTGCTTTCATGCAATATCCTTATGCCTTTTTTTAAAAATTAAAACCCTTACCTTCCATCTTGGAATCAATACTGTGTATTGGTTCCAAAGCAGAAGAGTGATAAGGGCTAGGCAATGGGGGTCAAGTGACTTGCCCAAGGTCACACAGCTGGGAAGTGTCTGAGGCCAGATTTAAACCTAGGACCTCCTATCTCTAGGCCTGACTCTCAATCCACTGAGCCACCCAGCTGCCCCCTTATCCTTATGTCTTAAAATGGGGATAATAATGGTAACTACCTTACTGGATTGCTGTAAGAATCAAATTAGATGTATGTACAAAGTGACTTCCAAAACTGAAAAAGCTATATGTAAATAGCTATTATTCAAATATCCTCATTTGTTATATGTTGTAGCCTGCTCAAACCCACTGTTGCCCTCTGTGATGCTGATTTTCATTTCTTCAGAGACTGCTGTGTTCCAGGTCTTGCTGGCATATAATAGCATCAGTAGGATGTTAGCATTAAAAACATGAGCCTTAATAGGGAAATAGGTCTTGATCAATGATACATGTAAAACCCAGAGGAATTGCTATTTGGCTGTGGGAGGGGGGTGGGAGGAGGGGAGAGAAAGAACATGAATCATGGAACCATGGAAAAATATTCTAAAATAATTAATTAAATAACCTTTTTCTATTTAAAATAATTAAAAATTTTATATTATGCTAAAAAAAATGGGCCTTTGCCTCCATAAGAAGCTTGGGGTCACTGATAGGGCTTTGCAATTTCCTCAAAGCAATCCAGTTCACTTTTCTTCTGGTCCACTTTGGGCCCCACTCAGCAGATTAGTTCAGATAGCCATACAAGTTCTACAAGTTGTACATTGAAATGCATGTTGTCATCTGAACAATTGCCATGCCTTATTACCTTAGTATTTCTCATGTGACTAGTCTTGCTAGACTCCTCTGGGCTATTTTGGATATCTTCCAGGAAGCATTGCTTCTGGGACTTGATGTTCTGGAATTTGAAAAGGATGTTCTCTGAAAATAGGAGAATCTGTGGGATTTTGCAATCCATTAGGGATTCCTTCTTCACTTTAAACTCTGCACTGGGTCTTCTCACCAAGGTGGAAGGCATCCTTGGTGAGCCCAAATATCTGTTTTATGATTCAACAGATGTTCACAGAGGCTTGTTAAACAAGTCTATTTCTGTTATAACTTTCAAGTTATTTAAAAAAAAAAAAACCTTTACCTTCTGACTCAGAATCAATTCTAAATATCAGTTCCAAGATGGTAAGGACTAGGTGATGGGGGTTAATTGACTTGCCCAGGGTCACATGGTTAGGAAGTGTCCAAGGTTGGATTTAAACCCAGGACATGGCTCTCCATCCACTGAATCACCTAGCTACCCTTCTTTTTCAAGTAATATTAAATGAATTTCATAGTTGGATGGATGGGAGACCTTGCTGAAAACATTCAACAAGGGAATATTTTGCTCTCTCCAAATATTTTTCCATAATCAGTAATTTATAGGCATAGAGAAATCTAGTTCTTAGCACAGTGCCTAGAACACAGTAGGTGCTTAATAAATTAATAAAGAAAAACACAATAGAACATAGATAATTTTCTAAATCAATATACCAACAAGCTAGGAGGTGCATGATAGAGTACCTAGCCTGGAGTCAAGAAGACTCATCCTCTTCTTTTTTTTTTTTAAAGACTCATCTTCTTGAGTTCAAATCTGACTTTAGACACTTAATGACTGTGTGACCCTGGGCAAGTCACTTAACTCTTTATTTCAGTTTCTTCTATTGTAAAATGAGCTGGAGAACAAAATAGTAACCCTCCCCAAGTGTCTGTGCCAAGAAAACCTCAAATGGGGTGATGGACGATTGGACAAGATTGAAAAATAACTTAACAGCAATAAATCAACATGCAACCCTTAGGGATGATTGTGTACATTTATTGGCTTCCCATTTCTCTTTGTAACATCATTCAGTCAATTATAAAAAGGTGTTAAGTTTTTCTTACTTTCTCCCTTTTTCTCTTTAAGAGGCAAGGGAGCAAAAAGATTTTTGAGTAAGAGTCCCCCTATTGTGCAAACTGTTAGTTGGTGACAGAAGGGTGTGGCTGAGAGTCAGTTACAGCAGGCAGTTGGAGAGAGGTTTTTGTCTCTGGGTCTCCTGGGGAGAGGAGTGTGTGGCTCCCTCTCTCTGGGACTGTGAGGGGTCAGAGAAATGGATTTAAGGCCTTAATAACCTTATTGATTATTATTTTGGGTAGATAGGTAGATAGAGAAATTATTAGATAGTCAGAGTAGAAAAGTTAGGCTGGAGCCTGGCTCTGGCAGAAGGTACTGCCCTCAAAGACAGATAGATTTAGGGTTTTTTAGAAAATTTTAGTTAGGATTGGGATCTTAGGTATAGTTATAATCTATTATAAAGAGTAATCTTATACTTTCCTCCTTTCTATTTCCTATCCATATTTTCCTAATAGTAAACTAAGCATTTTGTGTTTAGGAAACTGCTCTCCTGACTTTTGTTCAAACTCCTACCCCCAAATTTTAACCCTTCACAGTACTAAAGATGAGATTCATTAATGAATATTGTTTTCTGTCTGTTTTTTTCTTTTTATATTTCTTTCTTTAAATAGATTCTGAATATCAAGTGGTAAGGACTAGGCAATGGGAGCTAAGTGACTTGTCCAAAGTCACACAACTAGGAAATATCTGAGGCCAGATTTGAACCCAGGTCTTCCCCACTCCAGACCTGGTACTCAGTCCACTGAGACACCTTGCTTCCCCTAAAACTGCTTGTTTCTTAATAACTACCCTCCTAGAGAATGCCCTTGTTTAATGTGTACAGGTAAACTACTAATCTTAATATGGTTAATACAATTCAGTTAGTGGGATTACATAAACAGTATTGAGTACATGAAGTTTTTAAGAGACAGTGAAGAATGGGGACAGCTAGGTGGCTCAGTGGATTTAGAACCAGACCTAGAGATGGGAGGTGAAACTTCCTAGCTGTGTGACCACGGGCAAGTCACTTAACCTCTATTGCCTAATCCTTACTGCTCTTCTGCCTTAGAACCAAAATTTAGGATTGCTTCTAAAATGTAAGGTAAGGGTATAAAAAAAGAAAGTGAGAGAGAGAGAAATTGTGGAGGAGAAGAGAGACTTGTCCTCTGGTTGTAGCAAAGGGCTTCAGCTCAATTCTGATTAAAGTTTAGTCATGAGTCATTGGCCACTTTCATTTAGAGAGAGATAGCTACCTTCCCTGAGGGTAATGCTAGTGTCAGCAGAGTCCTGTCTAACTAAAACTCATTCAGGGAAAGAAGAAAGGCAAGTTCAATTTCATAAGACTATACATAAACTACTAGCCTAAGAGGGCAACAAATTTTCTCAAATTCTTTATAAAATCTGGATCCTTTAGGGCTGTGCTTGGAGTCAGCTTGTACTAGTTGTAGGCAAGCCGATTGCTAAATTTTCAAGCGTGTATATTTATGCCTCAGAAATTGGCAAATGCCACAAATTGACTTGTTTATTTTTTTA